>NC_134353.1:372132005-372267799 GCF_048569485.1 Anomaloglossus baeobatrachus
TCAATGAAGTAGTTAAAAGGTCTGGGGTTGATTACAGGTGTGTGGTTTTGCATTTGGAAGCTGTTGCTGTGACCAGACAACATACGGTCTAAGGAACTCTCAATTGAGGTGAAGCAGAACATCCTGAGGCTGAAAAAAAAGAAAAAATCCATCAGAGAGATAGCAGACATGCTTGGAGTAGCAAAATCAACAGTCGGGTACATTCTGAGAAAAAAGGAATTGACTGGTGAGCTTGGGAACTCAAAAAGGCCTGGGCGTCCACGGATGACAACAGTGGTGGATGATCGCCGCATACTTTCTTTGGTGAAGAAGAACCCGTTCACAACATCAACTGAAGTCCAGAACACTCTCAGTGAAGTAGGTGTATCTGTCTCTAAGTCAACAGTAAAGAGAAGACTCCATGAAAGTAAATACAAAGGGTTCACATCAAGATGCAAACCATTCATCAATTCCAAAAATAGACAGGCCAGAGTTAAATTTGCTGAAAAACACCTCATGAAGCCAGCTCAGTTCTGGAAAAGTATTCTATGGACAGATGAGACAAAGATCAACCTGTACCAGAATGATGGGAAGAAAAAAGTTTGGAGAAGAAAGGGAACGGCACATGATCCAAGGCACACCACATCCTCTGTAAAACATGGTGGAGGCAACGTGATGGCATGGGCATGCATGGCTTTCAATGGCACTGGGTCACTTGTGTTTATTGATGACATAACAGCAGACAAGAGTAGCCGGATGAATTCTGAAGTGTACCGGGATATACTTTCAGCCCAGATTCAGCCAAATGCCGCAAAGTTGATCGGACGGCGCTTCATAGTACAGATGGACAATGACCCCAAGCATACAGCCAAAGCTACCCAGGAGTTCATGAGTGCAAAAAAGTGGAACATTCTCCAATGGCCAAGTCAATCACCAGATCTTAACCCAATTGAGCATGCATTTCACTTGCTCAAATCCAGACTTAAGACGGAAAGACCCACAAACAAGCAAGACCTGAAGGCTGCGGCTGTAAAGGCCTGGCAAAGCATTAAGAAGGAGGAAACCCAGCGTTTGGTGATGTCCATGGGTTCCAGACTTAAGGCAGTGATTGCCTCCAAACGATTCGCAACAAACTATTGAAAATAAAAATATTTTGTTTTGGTTTGGTTTATTTGTCTAATTACTTTTGACCTCCTAAAATGTGGAGTGTTTGTAAAGAAATGTGTACAATTCCTACAATTTCTATCAGATATTTTTGTTCAAACCTTCAAATTAAACATTACAATCTGCACTTGAATTCTGTTGTAGAGGTTTCATTTCAAATCCAATGTGGTGGCATGCAGAGCCCAACTCGCGAAAATTGTGTCACTGTCCAAATATTTCTGGACCTAACTGTATACTCACACACATACATACACGAGATCAAAATTAGTAAGAAATGTATGATCACTTGCTTATTCTCCAGGAATATTGTAATCTACATTGATCAATATTTGAAGGTTTTTTGGTTAGGGCTACACTATGCCACTAGAACAGTGTTTTACAAGAGATCCAAAATTTATAAGCATAAAGCCTTTATTTTGCCCAAAAAGTGATGATCATAATTAGAGAACAATAATGACTGTAACACACAGAAAGATGACTAAATTTTCTGAAAGTAACAACAGTCACCAATCAGTAGGAAGTGTACAGGCTTTTGCTTTGTATGAGTTCAGCAGATCTGCGTGCACAGGAAATCACTAGTCTCTCACACAGCTCTGGTTTTGGCCCACTCTTCTTCCAGTCTCTTCCACACTTCTTTGACTGTTATGGGTTTCTTGGCCATAACTTTGTCACATAGGATTTTCCAGAGGTTTTCTAATGGGTTTAGATCAGGACTCTGGGCTGGTCATTTCATTGTTTCTGTTTCAAGGAACTGCTTGCCCGTTTTGCTGTGTGACAGGGGGAATTGTTCGGCATGAAAATTGCTGGCTGATTGAGTGATGAACGCAAGGAACCATGTGTTGTTGAACAAGGTTCTGACCCACACTTGCATCTCTGCCATGTAGCTGTATTAGAGGTCCAACTCCTGCTGCAGAAAACATTTCCCAAACCATTACACTGCCTCCACCACCTTTCACTGACTTCTTAACACACTTTGGGGTTCAGTCTTTCCCCAGTTTGTCGACAAACACAATGTTTCCCCATCAGACCAAAATAAATTAAACTTTCTTTCATCACTAAAATGAACTGTGGACCACTTCTCCTCTGTCCACACAACATGCTCCTCACCAAAGGTGAGTCTAGTATTTTGATTCTTTCTGCTCATGAAAAGTTTGGTCAGTGCAGAGTGGGCTTTCAGTTCAAATGCTCTTAAATGTCGTGACACTGTATTATGAGACCGTTGCTTACCCTGTTCAGTGCTGAACCCGTGAGCAATTCCAGCTGCAGTGTTGAAACGATTAACCATGGAGATTCTCTACATTATCCTGTCCTCGCTTGCATTTGCGTTTCAAGGGCGACCAGCCTTTATGGGGGGACTGGAAAGAGTTTGTGATGTAAAGATACAATATTCTCAAAATCACAGACTTCGAATTACCAACTTCATTTGCTGATAGGGTCACTGCTTTGGCCTTCATCTGCACAACCTGCTGCCAGAGGGTTTTAAGCCACTTTGGAACGGCACACCATTTTTGAAAAGCCAGTGCAAACTGGAAAGTTAGGGTCAGCACACACGGCGAGAAATACGGAGCGAGTGGGGGGAAAAAAAAAATAAATAAATAAATTGCATCCCACTCAGACCAATAATATTCTATGGGGCAGCTCCCATGAGCGATTGTTTTTTCAGCCCTAATCGGACTGAGAAAACAATCGCAGCATGCTACAGGTGTAATGCGATCTTGTTTCACTCAAAACTATTCAAGTCTATGGGGCGAAAGAAACATCGCACTGCACTCGCGTTACACCAGTGTAACGTGAGAGCAGTGCGATTCTCGCATCAGCTGGCAACTCACAGTAATCCCCGTGTGGCCTCAGCCTAAAGGTACCGTCACACTAAGCAACTTACCAGCGATCCCAACAACGATAGGGATCGCTGGTAAGTTGCTAGGAGGTTGCTGGTGAGCTGTCACACTGCGACGCTCCAGCGATCCCACCAGCAACCTGACCTGGCAGGAATCGCTGGAGCGTGGCTACACGAGTTGCTGGTGAGCTCACCAGCAACCAGTGACAAGCCCCCAGCGCCGCGTGGAAGATGCTGCGCTTGGTAACTAAGGTAAATATCGGTAACCAACCCGATATTTACCTTGGTTACCACTGCACGGAGCTACACGTGCAGAGAGCAGGGAGCAGCGCACACTGAACGCTGGCTCCTTGCTCTCCTAGCTACAGCACACATCGGGTTAATTACCCGATGTATGCTGCAGCTAAATGTGCACAGAGCAGGGAGCAGCGCACACTGAGCGCTGGCTCCCTGCTCTCCTACTTACAGCACACATGGGGTTAATTACCTGATGTGTGCTGCAGCTACATGTGCACAGAGCAGGGAGCAGCGCACAATGCTTAGCGCTGGCTCCCTGCTCTCCTACTTACAGCACACATCAGGTTAATTAACCCGATGTGTCCTGCAGCTAGCTACATGTGCACAGAGCAGGAGCCGGCAGCACAGGCAGTGAGAGCCGGAGGCTGGTATCGAAGGTAAATATCGGGTAACCAAGGACAGGGCTTCTTGGTTACCCGATGTTTACATTGGTTACCAGCCTCAGCAGAAGCCGGCTCCTGCTGCCTGCACATTAGTTGTTGCTGTCTCGCTGTCACACACAGCGATCTGTGCTTCACAGCAGGACAGCAACAACTAAAAAATGGCCCAGGACATTCAGCAACAACCAACGACCTCACAGCAGGGGCCAGGTTGTTGCTGGATGTCACACACAGCAACATCGCTAGCAACGTCACAAAAGTTGTTCGTTAGCAGCGATGTTGCTAGCGATGTTGCTTCGTGTGACGGGGCCTTTAGACTGCCAGTTACTTAGGGTTTAATTAAGGCAATTAGCACCAGGTGCCAGATTAACACGAATAACTTGCAGGTATCTGAAAGTGTTCTCTAATTTTGAGCAGTGTTCTTTTTGATTTATCTCATTTACATTTTTATTAAGGGCTTTACAATAAATTCAATTTATGAAATAAGCTTAAAATACTGCTAGTTTACTCATGTTAGGATATAATCACATAGGACTACAGAATGACCTTAACATTTAGGAAATTATGGATATCAAAATTAGAGAATACACATTTTTAAAAGAGTGTTATTTTGACTATGTTTTGTCAGATTTGCATTGTATTGTGGTTGGGTTTTTTTGGACGTAGATCACCAAAAATACATGAAAGACATACTTATTTTGTCCATTTTTGTCAATCACAGTCGTATTGACACATAACTGTTTTAGTTTGTCTGCATTATATATACTTTCCTTTCTGAATCATTAAAAGCAAGCGGAGCAAAAAATAGATAAAAACCTATGTAGCTGTGGATGACGACGTACATGTCGAACTTCAAACAGACATAGTTCAATACATGGCACAACATTGCATACATTTTCGAGGCATATGTCAAGTCTGCAGACATACGAGTGAGAACCTAAAGTGGAGGAGGAGGACATGTTTAAGAGCTTTATTACATTATAGATGTGTAGATGAGACTGTAGAGCTACAGATAGTGTATAGTGATGTAATGTATGATCAGCATGAACAGTACAGCTGAAACTACATGTAATTAATCAGTTAAGGTTTTTCAAAATAGTCCTAAACACAACGGCAAGGTACTGTATATGTCATCTGTGGGTTACTGGGGGCAAAGCAGGCTATTTAGAGGCCACGTAGTGAAGGCTCTAGTTTTACCAATACATGTACACAAACAACTGAATACTTGTGACAGGTTTATGCGCTCACAATATCTAGGCAAGTCATTTATGGAAAGAAAAAAAAATAACAGTTATACCTGGTAACACTGGTCAGAACGCCAGTAGATAATAAAGGTCTCATGTGGCAACTCATTGTTTATTAGTAGAAGTGCTTGGTCCATTTTTAGATGAGCCGGTCTTTTTGTAACACCTAAAAGAAAAAGTATGAAAACAGTTTAAAAAAAAAAAATTACTGTAAACAGTAACAAAGTACAAAAATAACATTAATTTAGAACTATGAATATTGAAAGACATTTTTCTGTTTTCCATCCATATTCTATGCCCGCGCGCTCTCACTTCAGATGTAGTAGAGCTGCAATGGTTATGGGGCCTCTTGTGGATTATGTTGGACCTGGGTGTTTTGGGGGGTTAATGAAGGGGTGAAAGAGGGAGTACTTTTTGGCATTTTATTTCAAATAAAGAATTTTTACCTTGTTTCTGTTTATTTCTTTTCACTTACAGATTAGTAATGGGGGGGAGGGGGTCTCAGATGCCTCCCATTACTAATCTAGGACTTAGTGGCAGCTGTGACCCGTTATTAACCCCTTATTAACTTGAGTGCCATCGCACCACGGCAATCGGTATGAGCCAGGTAAAGTTCCGGAATTGTTGCATCTAATGGAATGCGACAATCCTGGCAGCTGCAAACTACCATTTTTAGGCTGGGGGGGTCCCAATAACCATGGGTCTTCCCCGCCCTGAGAATATCAGCTCCCAGCTGTTGGTTTCATCATGGCTGGATATGAAAATTGGAGAGGTGGGGGTGGGTAGGGGAGGGGGGAGGGGGGGGGGGACAGCACGCAGTTTAAAAAAAAAAAAAAAGCTGCATGCTGTTCTGATTTTCATACACAGCCAAGATAACGTGCAAGGCTGGGAGCTGCAGCCTGAAGCCATATGCTTTATAACGGCTGGGTATAATTATGACATAACATGCTTCACTATTCAGTATTTAATACTCCTCCATGAGTCTCTAAAGAGGGTCCTAAGAACTGTGAACAGAGCCTTATCTCCGAAATAACATATATTCAATCTATTATACCACAATGGAAAAGTTGAATATGGCTCCTAAAGAGACAAACAAAGACAAAGACTTCAGGTCCCTCCACACTTCATTACTCATTACTAGATGAATGCGTCACTCATGTGAAATGAGTTTCTGTCATGCAAAATAATTTGATGAAGCTCCCAGAAGATGTGGTGAAGGGAGGTGGATGGGCAGAGGAACACTTTTTACTTGCTTCTGAAGACTAGAAACAGAAAAGTAGCCATTATTATCCTAGACTGTGATTGTACTAAAAAAGCCTCATAGGTGTTCCCTCCACTATGCAATAAATTGTATGACATGATTCACTTATTGAGCAGATCGTGATGACAATCCAATGTCATTGGGGACATCCTGACTAGCCCTTTAATTGTACTGGAAAGGAAATTGCACAGGTTGGGATTTTCCCTGTCTCATCTTGTAGCTCAGGGGTCTCAAACTCAGCTGGGTATATGGGCCGAAGATAGAAAAAAAAAAATTTGGGGGGGGGGCCGCATTCTTTGCAGGACAAAGTGACATTTTTAGTAATACCATATATTTTTTTTTATACACTATAGGATTACTTTAAAAAAAGGTTGCTTTTTTATTTTTTTAATTTAAAAAGGGGTTATTTGGGTTATTTTGCTAAGTTTTGTTTATTGCACTATTGGTAGCTACCTACCCTGCTGTCAGCCCCTCTCCCCCGGCTCATAGAGGTCATGTGACCGCTCCTGCCAGGATTTTGCTGCTTCCTGTGATGCATCACAGGAGACGTCATGTAGCCGCCCTGCTGGGCAGGAACATGGCGTCGGAGTCCCCACCCCCTTTCCCTGCACCCTCCCACACACCCTCCCCACATTCCTACTTTCCCCCGCCACTGCTGTGGGGCTCGTGAGCTGGGGGAGGGGCCTGGGGGTGGCTGCCCGCAGTGTCACTGCCATCACCGGGCCCCCTGTTCAGAATCACACTTCAAATGTATCGGTATCACAGATGCCGATACACTTCACAGCAATGATGAGAGGGAGCGCTGCTTCTCATCACTGTCCCGCTGTCTGTGCTCTCTGATAGTTCAGTACAGCGGAGAAGTCAATCTGTGCTGATATTTGCAGAGCAGACAGCGGGCGGATGAGGAGCAGCGGCGGGGATCGGGGAAAGGAGAGTACCGTATTTTCCAGGCCATAAAGGCGCACCGGATTATAAGCCGCATTAGCAAAATCCTGGTGCGGAAAATGGCCAGCTTCTCTTCATAATCCTTTGGCAGTTGCTGGCAGACAGTAGTTCTGGTGCGGATGCAGAGATTACGTCTTTTCATAAAACAAAAGCACCATGAAGGACCTCCTCGAAACTCTGATCTCCATGTCGCGTGCTAACGCTGTGGCTTTCAGTCGAATAGAGACAGTGGAGACGCTTCTACCAGCGGTTCTCTGTTCGATAACCCACTGTTCTATTTTGTCCTCCAACTGTGGCCATCTTGCTTTGTTTCCTCGGAAACTCAGTTTGGTCTTCTTTACCTGGCGCAGTGCATCTTCTTGTTTCCTCCAATTGCGCACCATAGATTCATTTATGTTGAATTCTCTTGCAGCTGCTCTATTTCCATGCTCTACTGCATGACTTATAGCTTTAATCTTAAAATCTGCATCATAAGCATGTCGCTTAACAGGAGGCATTTTTGGGGCACAGATAACCTGCACTGCTCCCCGCACTCAGTGAGGCTCCTGACTACGGTGGTCGTAATGCTAAATCGATGTACTGTACTGTATCCATATATAAAGCGCACCGAGTTATAAGCCACACTTTCGATTTCTGAGAAAATCATAGGCTTTTATGTGCGCCTTATGGTCCGGAAAATACGGTATGTATTCCCTAAACGGTGGTGGGGTGGGGGGGCTGCAGACCAGAGCGACATGTGGGGCGGTGTCTGCAGAGCCCCATGTGGGGCGGTGTCTGCAGAGCCCCATGTCGTGGGGGTGCAGAGCCCCATGTCGTGGGGGTGCAGAGCCCCATGTCGTGGGGGTGCAGAGCCCCATGTCGTGGGGGTGCAGAGCCCCATGTCGTGGGGGTGCAGAGCCCCATGTCGTGGGGGTGCAGAGCCCCATGTCGTGGGGGTGCAGAGCCCCATGTCGTGGGGGTGCAGAGCCCCATGTCGTGGGGGTGCAGAGCCCCATGTCGTGGGGGTGCAGAGCCCCATGTCGTGGGGGTGCAGAGCCCCATGTCGTGGGGGTGCAGAGCCCCATGTGGGGCTATTTCCAATGTTGGAGTGATGAGGTCAGTGTGGGGCAGAATACTGACAGCCAATGAGTGTGCAGAGGGCAGGGTTAGACACTGAGGCCGGGCGGTGCCAGCTCTGACTGGGAGGTTTAGCACAGGAAGTTATCATGTTTGCTGGGGCTGTATGTAAACAAAGAGCTGCAGAGAATAAAGTCATAATTCAAGAGGAACAAAAGTTAGAAAACAAAAAATAACAATGTAGGAATATTTTATATGACAATACAGCACAGATTAGCTTAAAAAAATGTTTGCGTTTATATCGGACAACTTCTTTAAATGGCATTTATCGTATGGGTTATTGCATGGTTCTATAGCTTGAATTGTTATGGATGTGGAAATGACATGTACGCTTTTGTTTATTTTAGTTGATATATAAAAAATAATTTTTAAAAATTGTAAAAAAAAAAAAAAAAAATCCCCCCAAAAATGTCCATGCTTTATTTTTTTTTTACATTTTATCTCCTTTTTTAATATTGTTTTACAATTGGCACCATATAGTTATTTTGGGCAACATCTTGTGGTAATTTTCCCATGGGGTCCTCATCTTGTAGTAATGTCCCCATGCTGTAGTAATGTGCCCATCCTGGTCCCCTTGTAGTAATACCCCATCCTGTAGTAATGTGTTCATCTTTGTCCCCTGTAAGAATAATCCCATTCTTGTCTCCTGTAGTAATGTGCCCCATCTTTGTCTCATCCTGTAGTAATATGCCCACCCTTGTCCCCATCCTGTAGAAATATGCCCATCCTGGTCCCCTTCTTGTATTAATGTGCCCCATCCTGTAGCAATGTGTCCATCCTTCTCCCCATCCTCCAAAAAACATAGAGTTAGGGAATTTAGATTGTGAGCCCCAATGGGGAGTGTTCCTGATGTATGTAAAGCGCTGCGGAATATGTTAGCGCTATATAAAAATAAAGATTTATTTAGTAACATGCCCCATCTTGTCCCATTCCTGTAGTAATGTTCCCATCTTGGTCCCCATATTTGTCCCCTCTAGTAATGTGCCCATCCTTGTCCCCTTGTAGTAATTTTCCCATCCTTGTCTCCTCCTTGTAGTAATGTGCTCATCATTGTCCCCTTGTAGTAATGTGCCTATCCTTGTAATAATGTACCAATCCTGGTCTCCTTGTATTTATTATACCCATCCTGGTCTCCTTGTATTATTGTGCCCATCCTGGTCTCCTTGTAGTAACGTCTCCATCCTGTAGTATTGTGCCCATCCTGGTCTCCTTGTAGTAACGTCTCCATCCTGTAGTATTGTGCCCATCCTGGGCTCCTTGTAGTAATGTCTCCATCCTGTAGTATTGTGCCCATCCTGGTCTCCTTGTAGTAATGCCTCCATCCTGTAGTATTGTGCCCATCCTGGTCTCCTTGTAGTAACGTCTCCATCTTGTAGTATTGTGCCCATCCTGGGCTCCTTGTAGTAATGTCTCCATCCTGTAGTATTGTGCCCATCCTGGTCTCCTTGTAGTAATGCCTCCATCCTGTAGTATTGTGCCCATCCTGGTCTCCTTGTAGTAATGCCTCCATCCTGTAGTATTGTGCCCATCCTGGGCTCCTTGTAGTAATGTCTCCATCCTGTAGTATTGTGCCCATCCTGGTCTCCTTGTAGTAATGTCTCCATCCTGTAGTATTGTGCCCATCCTGGTCTCCTTGTAGTAATGTCTCCATCCTGTAGTATTGTGCCCATCCTGGTCTCCTTGTAGTAATGTCTCCATCCTGTAGTATTGTGCCCATCCTGGTCTCCTTGTAGTAATGTCTCCATCCTGTAGTATTGTGCCCATCCTCGGCTCCTTGTAGTAATGTCACATCCTCTAGTAATTTCTCCTTATATGCAATTCTTCATATATACACACAAAAACAAAAAAAAGATTCTTCTCACCTGTCCTCCATTCCCTCAGTCTCCTTTTTCTGCTTCTTACAGCCCGCTGGCCTGTGGACCCTGTCACAATTGTGGCCGATGCCTGCAGTAGTCAACGTTTTATTTCATTTGAATAAACTGCTGGCTCTCTGCAGCTCCAATCCAATGGCAGCCGCCAGCCAGAGTCCAGGCCTTGACGTCATATCACTACGTCAGCTGCTATCCTGTGATTGGCCAGCGTCTGCCTTAGGTATAGTTCTGCAGAGAGCTCTGCGTGCAGTGGGTGTCGCCACAATTAATTCAACTGAAGTAAAGCCCTGACTACTGAGGCCCGTGGCACCGATCGTCAGAGGGTCCACGGGCTGCAAGAAGAAGCCTAAGGGGCCGCGTGTTTCAGACCTCTGCTGTAGATAGTATACCAATAGGGCGCTCCATAGCAAAATATCGTTTTTCACCGATGCACAGAAAAGCTCCAACATAAAACTAAGAACCTGGATAGGTCATGCCACTATGAAGCACTTGTTACACAAACGGCTGCTGTAGAACATCTAAGCTGAAGCATGGATTACCCTCAAGCACTCAAGAAGGTTTGAGGAAACACATAGGGCATTTGAAAGAAAATTGCTCTTTATTTACTGGTTAATGGTGTCTTGAATATTCAAGGGAATCTGTCTGCAGGTTTTTACTGTGTGTTCTGAGAGCATCATGATGTAGGAGTCGAGACCCCCATTCTAGAGATGTGTCACTTACTGGGCTGTGTGCTGCTTCAATACAATCAGCAGGAGAATCACAATCTGACTAGCATTCTCATGTTTGCTTGTCAAACTACCTCCTAGGACTCATTAGCAGCTCGCTGTCAATATACAATGTACACAGACAGCCAGTGTGGAAGTATTCAAAATATGAACCTCTGATAAATCTTCAGTGGAGAAAACGTGGATATTGTCACAGCTGCTGCACCCAGTAAACTAAGCAATACATCATTGAAATCAGGGTCTCAGTCCTTATCTCATGCTGCAGTCAGATTACACACCAAAAGCCTGCTGACAGATTCTCTTTGGGAAACAGCTGCACATATTATTCTGCATGGTAAGGCACAACCAGCCACGCATATCTAAAATGAAAGGTAAGTGCCTCAAATTGGGTTTTGTAAGAATTTTAGAGCATTTCAGGGAGTTTCTCTGGATATTAATGTCCTATCCACAATTACAAATGTATGTAATGAACAAACAAAAACTAACCATACAGATCATGCCACGATGTATAAATAATCAGCTGGTCATTCAGACGCTAACAGTGCAATAAATGTAGCATCAGAAACTAATGGCTGCAGTAGTACGGATGATCAGTGGATGCCGAGGACACTGAATTGATTGCTCCATGGTGGCCTCTGACGAGCACAGTGCCATAGCATACTGGGACATTCAGGGTTAATGGTTTATTCATTCCCCCTACGGAGTGTAACTTCAGATATATCCTGATTATTGCTCACCGGCCTAGGATCTGCAGCAGGGTCATAGATCTTTTGGTGCTTTAAGTATAGGATGGACTCCAGTGGCAGGTCATGGATAATATGCGGCCTCTGCACAATTAGTAACTAATGGTGATAAGCGAGCACTTCCATCCATGCTCGGTACTCATAATGACTAGTGATGAGCGAGCATTGCCATGCTCGGGTGCTCAGTACTGATAATGACTAGTGATGGGTAAGCACAACCATGCTCGGAGTGCTCAGTACTAATAATGACTAGTAATGAGTGAGCACTGCCATGCTCGGGTGCTCGGTACTCGTAATGACTAGTGATGAGCGAGCACTATCATGCTCGGGTGCTCTGTACTCGTAACGACTAGGGATGAGCGAGCACTACCATGCTCTGTTACTCTGCTTTTGTAACGAGCATAATGATTTAAGACAAAGATGCTGAGTTTTTAAAGTGCAAGTGTACATTTTTTATTTCACAGTGGGTGACAATTTCAATAAAAACTTTTTTCTAAAAGTCAAAACGCCAGGACTGGACCAAAACAGTTATTAATGGTATATGTATAAGACAAAGTCTCCCGAGATTCACAAGGCACATATATAAGTTAATGGTACATGATCACAACATCTGGGAGCAGACTAACAGAACAAACCTACAGGTTATTATGACTAATTTAGTGCAGGTGACACATAAGCACAAATGCATTTAAAGGACAGTCAAAGGTACATTTTTAGCCAAAGTGAATAAAAATTATTAGTCCAAAATGCAAAGAGTCCTGAAAGATCCACTCCGTGGAGTGATTCACACTCCACAAAAATGTATTTGTTGCGTGCCTAATAGCAAGCCCCAAGGAGACCCGTAAGGTAGAAGATACATGGAACAATCCAGGCGTTTGGGAAGGCCCCCATTACGCCCATCGGGTCTGAGTATGGTCTTATGGAATTTTCTTCTAATTTTGTAACGAGCAGTTGGATGTTCAGAAGGGTGCAAATCGAGCATAATGCAAGTCAATGGGGAACTCAAGCATTTTCCAGGAAACCTTCCCATTAATTTCCATTTTAATGAGGTACTCAAGTCGCTCCCATCTGAGCATCCAACTGCTCGATACAAGTATCGAGCGTGGTACTGTTCGCTCATCACTAGTCATTATGAGTACAGAACACCGGAACATGGTAGTGCTTGCTCATCACTAGTCGTTACGAGTACAGAGCACCTGAGCATGGTAGTGATCGCTCATCACTAGTCGTTACGAGTACAGAGCACCCGAGCATGGTAGTGCTCACTCATCACTAGTCATTACGAGTACTGAGCACCTGAGCATGGTAGTTCTCACCCATCACTAGTCGTTACGAGTACAGAGCACCTGAGCATGGTAGTGCTCACTCATCACTAGTCGTTACGAGTACAGAGCACCTGAGCATGGTAGTGCTCACTCATCACTAGTCATTACAAGTACAGAGCACCCGAGCATGGTAGTGCTCACTCATCACTAGTCATTACGAGTACTGAGCACCCGAGTATGGTAGTGCTCGCCCATCACTAGGTATTATAATTTATGAGTACCGAGCACCCGAGCATGGTAGTGCTCACCCATCACTAGTCATTACGAGTACCGAGCACCTGAGCATGGTAGTGCTCACCCATCACTAGTCATTACGAGTACTGAGCACCTGAGCATGGTAGTGCTCGCTCATCACTAGTCATTACGAGTACAGAGCACCCGAGCATGGTAGTGCTCACCCATCACTAGTCATTATGAATACCGAACACCGGAACATGGTAGTGCTCACTCATCACTAGTCATTACGAGTACAGAGCACCCGAGCATGGTAGTGCTCACCCATCACTAGTCATTATGAATACCGAACACCGGAACATGGTAGTGCTCGCTCATCACTAGTCATTACGAGTACAGAGCACCCGAGCATGGTAGTGATCGCTCATCACTAGTCGTTACGAGTACAGAGCACCCGAGCATGGTAGTGCTCACTCATCACTAGTCATTACGAGTACTGAGCACCTGAGCATGGTAGTTCCCACCCATCACTAGTCGTTACGAGTACAGAGCACCTGAGCATGGTAGTGCTCACTCATCACTAGTCGTTACGAGTACAGAGCACCTGAGCATGGTAGTGCTCGCTCATCACTAGTCGTTACGAGTACAGAGCACCTGAGCATGGTAGTGCTCGCTCATCACTAGTCATTACGAGTACAGAGCACCCGAGCATGGTAGTGCTCACTCATCACTAGTCATTATGAATACCGAACACCGGAACATGGTAGTGCTCGCTCATCACTAGTCATTACGAGTACAGAGCACCCGAGCATGGTAGTGATCGCTCATCACTAGTCGTTACGAGTACAGAGCACCCGAGCATGGTAGTGCTCACTCATCACTAGTCATTACGAGTACTGAGCACCTGAGCATGGTAGTTCTCACCCATCACTAGTCGTTACGAGTACAGAGCACCTGAGCATGGTAGTGCTCACTCATCACTAGTCGTTACGAGTACAGAGCACCTGAGCATGGTAGTGCTCGCTCATCACTAGTCGTTACGAGTACAGAGCACCTGCGCATGGTAGTGCTCACTCATCACTAGTCATTACGAGTACTGAGCACCTGAGCATGGTAGTTCTCACCCATCACTAGTCGTTACGAGTACAGAGCACCTGAGCATGGTAGTGCTCACTCATCACTAGTCGTTACGAGTACAGAGCACCTGAGCATGGTAGTGCTCACTCATCACTAGTCGTTACGAGTACAGAGCACCTGAGCATGGTAGTGCTCGCTCATCACTAGTCGTTACGAGTACAGAGCACCTGCGCATGGTAGTGCTCACTCATCACTAGTCATTACGAGTACTGAGCACCTGAGCATGGTAGTTCTCACCCATCACTAGTCGTTACGAGTACAGAGCACCTGAGCATGGTAGTGCTCACTCATCACTAGTCATTACGAGTACAGAGCACCCGAGCATGGTAGTGATCGCTCATCACTAGTCGTTACGAGTACAGAGCACCCGAGCATGGTAGTGCTCACTCATCACTAGTCATTACGAGTACTGAGCACCTGAGCATGGTAGTTCTCACCCATCACTAGTCGTTACGAGTACAGAGCACCTGAGCATGGTAGTGCTCACTCATCACTAGTCGTTACGAGTACAGAGCACCTGAGCATGGTAGTGCTCGCTCATCACTAGTCGTTACGAGTACAGAGCACCTGCGCATGGTAGTGCTCACTCATCACTAGTCATTACGAGTACAGAGCACCCGAGCATGGTAGTGCTCACCCATCACTAGTCATTACGAGTACCGAGCACCGGAACATGGTAGTGCTCACTCATCACTAGTCATTACGAGTACAGAGCACCTGAGCATGGTAGTGCTCACCCATCACTAGTCATTACGAGTACTGAGCACCTGAGCATGGTAGTGCTCGCTCATCACTAGTCATTACGAGTACAGAGCACCCGAGCATGGTAGTGATCGCTCATCACTAGTCATTACGAGTACAGAGCACCCGAGCATGGTAGTGCTCACTCATCACTAGTCATTACGAGTACTGAGCACCTGAGCATGGTAGTTCTCACCCATCACTAGTCGTTACGAGTACAGAGCACCTGAGCATGGTAGTGCTCACTCATCACTAGTCGTTACGAGTACAGAGCACCTGAGCATGGTAGTGCTCGCTCATCACTAGTCGTTACGAGTACAGAGCACCTGAGCATGGTAGTGCTCGCTCATCACTAGTCATTACGAGTACAGAGCACCCGAGCATGGTAGTGCTCACCCATCACTAGTCATTATGAATACCGAACACCGGAACATGGTAGTGCTCGCTCATCACTAGTCATTACGAGTACAGAGCACCCGAGCATGGTAGTGATCGCTCATCACTAGTCGTTACGAGTACAGAGCACCCGAGCATGGTAGTGCTCACTCATCACTAGTCATTACGAGTACTGAGCACCTGAGCATGGTAGTTCTCACCCATCACTAGTCGTTACGAGTACAGAGCACCTGAGCATGGTAGTGCTCACTCATCACTAGTCGTTACGAGTACAGAGCACCTGAGCATGGTAGTGCTCGCTCATCACTAGTCGTTACGAGTACAGAGCACCTGCGCATGGTAGTGCTCACTCATCACTAGTCATTACGAGTACTGAGCACCTGAGCATGGTAGTTCTCACCCATCACTAGTCGTTACGAGTACAGAGCACCTGAGCATGGTAGTGCTCACTCATCACTAGTCGTTACGAGTACAGAGCACCTGAGCATGGTAGTGCTCACTCATCACTAGTCGTTACGAGTACAGAGCACCTGAGCATGGTAGTGCTCGCTCATCACTAGTCGTTACGAGTACAGAGCACCTGCGCATGGTAGTGCTCACTCATCACTAGTCATTACGAGTACTGAGCACCTGAGCATGGTAGTTCTCACCCATCACTAGTCGTTACGAGTACAGAGCACCTGAGCATGGTAGTGCTCACTCATCACTAGTCATTACGAGTACAGAGCACCCGAGCATGGTAGTGATCGCTCATCACTAGTCGTTACGAGTACAGAGCACCCGAGCATGGTAGTGCTCACTCATCACTAGTCATTACGAGTACTGAGCACCTGAGCATGGTAGTTCTCACCCATCACTAGTCGTTACGAGTACAGAGCACCTGAGCATGGTAGTGCTCGCTCATCACTAGTCGTTACGAGTACAGAGCACCTGCGCATGGTAGTGCTCACTCATCACTAGTCATTACGAGTACCGAGCACCCGAGCATGGTAGTGCTCACCCATCACTAGTCATTACGAGTACCGAGCACCGGAACATGGTAGTGCTCACCCATCACTAGTCATTACGAGTACAGAGCACCCGAGCATGGTAGTGCTCACTCATCACTAGTCGTTACGAGTACAGAGCACCCGAGCATGGTAGTGCTCACCCATCACTAGTCATTACGAGTACTGAGCACCCGAACATGGTAGTGCTCACTCATCACTATGGTAGTAGCCAGTCTCTTCCCAGTAAGTGATGTTTATTACCCACTGACCCTTTTCTTTATTTTGTAACTCAACAAAACTACTGAAGTGACATTTAGCTCTTAAACTCCTCTTGAGAAGTGAAGACTGAGCAGCTGCTTATTCTCTAAGGGGAATCGCAGCCTTCTGCAGGACTGTAGGCGATCCTGGCAATGCCCTATAGATGCAATGCAGGGAGGAGCACTTACTGTCTGCCTGCTGCCGGCTGGCGGAGGAGCTGCCCAGCAGGATGAGGCTCAGGGTCACCACCAGGCACAGGCAGTGGGCAGAGGCACAGCCGGGCCATGCCAGCCTCATCCTGCTGCTGTCACCGCTGCTCTCCTCACCGCTGGGCTCTTTCCACCTCTTCCTCCGCCTCCCCCTCCGTTTCCTCACTTCCTCCCCGTTTTCCAGTGTTTTCTCGGAATGATGCGCCCTGGCTGAGTGCCGCGCCGTGCCCTGCGGTACACTGTCAGCGGGCGTCCGCCCTGTGTCCCCGCCCCAGGAGCACAAGCTGTCCGGGGCTCTCCCTATAGAGGCATTACTTCCTGCCCCGCCGCTGTCATCTTTGCTTGCTATGCCCAACCTTGCTAAACCGAGGACCGCCCACCAGCCAATCACAGCTCAGAAGCAGCGTGGACGGGCGAAAGAGCGACCAATCCTTGAAGACCTACTGAAGTCATGTGGTACACGGCTGCTCTTCATGTGTCTGCGCTTTCCTGCAGGAGCTCAGTGCCGAGCCCTCCGTGTAACCGCATGCGCAGACGTGCTCTGTCTTCACTTTTCAGAAGCGTCCCTTTTTGGGGGGGTTGTCTCAAAGCATTTTTGGTAACATTTTTGGGGGGTGTTTCCTGTTAACACTTTTTAAACATTTTATTTTTTAATCAGGTTTTCATTAAGCAAAATATAAAATGCTAGTAATTTTTGAGGCAAAAGCGTGCACAAAATGCTCAGACACCCAGGCGTCTTCTGCGCATAGATAGATATGGTTACCCTGCATTGTTTCCCAGTGTTTGGAATGGGTCAGCCTGAAAGGAGTTCTCCCACAAACGAAGTTCATTTTAATCATTAGATCTCGGAATAATAATAATTTTCACAATTTTCACATGTGCTTAAAATAAAAGTTCCAGTGCTGAGATAATTTTATATATGTGCCCCTGCTATGTGCTGTGTAATGGCCGTGTCTGACCGTACAGGGACATGGTCTGATCATACCATAGCTCATGTGCTGAGATAATCTTATATATGTGTCCCTGCTATGTGCTGTGTAATGGCCGTGTCTGACCGTACAGGGACATGTCTGATCATACCCCATCTCCTGTGCTGAGATAATCTTATATATGTGTCCCTGCTATGTACTGTGTAATGGCTGTGTCTGACCGTACAGGGACATGTCTGATCATACCCCATCTCCTGTGCTGAGATAATCTTATATATGTGTCCCTGCTATGTACTGTGTAATGGCTGTGTCTGACCGTACAGGGACATGTCTGATCATACCCCATCTCCTGTGCTGAGATAATCTTATATATGTGTCCCTGCTATGTACTGTGTAATGGCCGTGTCTGACCGTACAGGGACATGTCTGATCATACCAAATCTCCTGTGCTGAGATAATCTTATATATGTGTCCCTGCTATGTACTGTGTAATGGCCGTGTCTGACCGTACAGGGACATGTCTGATCATACCAAATCTCCTGTGCTGAGATAATCTTATATATGTGTCCCTGCTATGTACTGTGTAATGGCCGTGTCTGACCGTACAGGGACATGTCTGATCATACCAAATCTCCTGTGCTCAGATAATCTTATATATGTGTCCCTGCTATGTACTGTGTAATGGCCGTGTCTGACCGTACAGGGACATGTCTGATCATACCAAATCTCCTGTGCTGAGATAATCTTATATATGTATCTCTGCTATGTACTGTGTAATGGCTGTGTCTGACCGTACAGGGACATGTCTGATCATACCCCATCTCCTGTGCTGAGATAATCTTATATATGTGTCCCTGCTATGTACTGTGTAATGGCCGTGTCTGACCGTACAGGGACATGGTCTGATCATACCACATCTCCTGTGCTGAGATAATCTTATATATGTGTCCCTGCTATGTACTGTGTAATGGCCGTGTCTGACCGTACAGGGACATGTCTGATCATACCAAATCTCCTGTGCTGAGATAATCTTATATATGTATCTCTGCTATGTACTGTGTAATGGCTGTGTCTGACTGTACAGGGACATGGTCTGATCATACCACATCTCCTGTGCTGAGATAATTTTATATATGTGTCCCTGCTATGTACTGTGTAATGGCCATGTCTGACCGTACAGGAACAAGGTCTGATCATACCACAGCTCCAGTGCTGAGATAATCTTATATATGTGTCCCTGCTATGTACTGTGTAATGGCTGTGTCTGACCGTACAGGGACATGGTCTGATCATACCACAGCTCCAGTGCTGAGATAATCTTATATATGTGTCCCTGCTATGTACTGTGTAATGGCTGTGTCTGACCGTACAGGGACATGGTCTGATCATACCACAGCTCCAGTGCTGAGATAATCTTATATATGTGTCCCTGCTATGTACTGTGTAATGGCTGTGTCTGACCGTACAGGGACATGGTCTGATCATACCACAGCTCCAGTGCTGAGATAATCTTATATATGTGTCCCTGCTATGTACTGTGTAATGGCTGTGTCTGACCGTGCAGGGACATGTCTGATCATACTACATCTCCTGGGGAGGAAGTAATAAAGTATACAGACATTACAGGAATTGCAAATTATTTTTTCTATGAGGTAAAAAAATATACTGCTCAAAAAAATAAAGGGAACATTAAAATACCATTGTGGTGTTTAAGTGTTCCCTTTATTTTTTTGAGCAATACATTTTTTTTTATAACATATTTTATTGGTATTTCTTAAACAATAGTACACCGTGTGCAGAATTATTAGGCAAGTTGTATTTAGAGGATTTGTTTTATTATTGATCAACAACTATGTTCTCAATCAACCCAAAAGACTCATAAATATCAAAGCTTAATATGTTTGGAAGTTGGAGTGGGTTTTTATTTAGATTTGGCTATCTTAGGAGGATTTCTGTTTGTGCAGGTAACTATTACTGTGCAGAATTTAGGCAACTTAGGCTGCTTTCACACATCCGTTTTTTGCTGAGCGGCAAAATACGGCGCTTTGCAGAAAAAATGCAACAATTTTTTTTGCCGCCGGTTGCATTTTTTCCGTATAGACTTGTATTAGCGCCGTATTGTGCCGCATGGCCTTGCGTTGCGTCCGTTTTTATATTTAGCCCATGCAGCGGCCGGATGGAATGTTGCCTGGCACGCTTTTTTGTGCGGCGAAAAAAAATGCATCGTGCCGAATACGGCGCGATTTACAATGCAAGCCTATGGACGCCGGATGCGGCATCCTGCGGCAAAAACCACATCCGGCTGCCGCATGCGGATTTTTGCACTACACATGCTCAGTATCAAGCCGCATCCGTCAAAAAACAGACGGCCCGCATCGAAAAACTTATGCAACTGATCTGTTTTTTTCGCCGCATACGTTACATAGGTTTTGAGCCGGATTGAGCCGCACTGCAAAAAACGGATGTGTGAAAGCAGCCTTAAAGGGAACCTGTCACCTGAATTTTCGCTATGAAACTAAAAGAATCCCCTTCTGCAGCTCATGGCCTGCATTCTAGAAAGGTTAATCTTGCTACTGGCCCCCCTTTCAGACCTAAATAAACACTTTATAAAATCTTACCTTTTGGTATGCTAATAAGCTTTGCTGGCCCCGGGGGCGGGCTGTATTGCGTCCATTATTCCCCCTCCTGCCGCTGTTCGCCGTCCCCCAGTGTTGAATGACATAGATGAGGCCGCCGCCCTCATGTTTCGCAGTGCTCCTGAAGTCTCGCGCATGCCCAGTGGCACTATCGCGGGACTGAGCACTGTTCAAATCGTGAGTGCCAGTGATGTTATTGCGCAGGCGCAAGATTATGGGCGGGTACTTGGATGACGCTGGTGATGACAATGTCCATCAGTCCATTTCCGGGAACTACCTCTTGAAGCTCATCAAGAGAATGCCAAGAGTGTGCAAAGCAGTAATCAAAGCAAAAGGTGGCTACTTTGAAAAACCTAGAATATAAGACATATTTTCAGTAGTGTCACACTTTTTTGTTAAGCATTTCATTCCACATGTTTTAATTCATAGTTTTGATGCCTTCAATGTGAATCTACAATTTTCAGAGTCATGAAAATAAAGAAAACTCTTTGAATGAGGTGTGTCCAAACTTTTGGTCTGTACTGTATATGGTAAAAACTAATGAATTCATTCAAAAGTGAAACTCATCCCGCAAAAAAACAAGCCCTCATATGGCTATATTGACAGAAAAATAAAAAAGTTATGGCTCTTGGAAGAAGAGGAGGTAAAACCAAAAATGAAAACGGAAAATTGCCCGGGGTGAAGGGATTCAAGACTTTCTCTCTTCATTTTCATATGTCGAGTCTTTTTAGTATCTTGTAAACATTTCAAGTCTCCAACAACGTGAAGTGTTTAAAAGAGGTTTTCGGACCAAACATCAGGCATTTTCTGCTGTAGAACTGCTTTACGCTGTACAATAGAAGACAGTGTGGAGGCGAAAAATTAGACCGGAACACACCTAGACGTCATTTTCAGCAATTTGTAAGCATTTTTGCCTTAAAAGCACATTTTACTGTAGGTGTGACAGGAAGTCAAGGGCGCCAAGCACATTCACCGTAATCTATGCTAAATCAGGGGTTCTTGGCGCCATCCATCCACAGATAATTTACCCCTGTCGTAGACTACCATCAAAATCCTCTTTGAGACCGCTCCAGTGGCTTGGTGCCACCACCATTGTGGCCTTCCTAAGGGCCTGAAGTCACAGCCTTTCCTGGGGCCTGCCTTGCCTGCGCCTGTAGGTGTCACAGGTGTATCATGGGGGACAGACAGTCATGTGGTTTCTGGCAGTAGAAAGTCACAGCGTTCGGCTGTGCAAAATTCTCCGACTTTCTGTTGTTCCTGCTGTTAGCATTTATTGTACTAGGTACCTTTCCTGCTGGGTTTTCATTTATTCCCCTTTAGGACCCAGGGAACCTTTCCTTCCATCCAGCTGTTGATCAGTATTCCCCTTGTGCTTAAATGCTCCCATCTTCCCTGGACTTGTGCTGGTGATATTATTCAGTTCATTCAAGCTCTGGTTGCAAGCAGGTGGCTTGTACTCATCTGTGGTATCGTTGCTGAAGGTTTGCCGAACTTCTACCTGAGTAATCTGTGAATAAGTAGTTCATGCATTTTCCCCCTGTGTGGCCTCCTTGTGTATTCCTTTAGCGTTTAGTGGGGATGATGAAGAGCTTATCCCACCCATTCCCGATTTGGGGTAGAGAACTAATCTAGGGTCAAGTATCCGGCTCAGTGCACAGGTGTGGAACCTATCTAGGGTGGTGAGGAACCCCAGGGATCAGCAGTAGGTATGGTCAGAGGTCACCATCTCTCCCATCCCTAGACGCAGGGTTCATCTTCCCTTACTTTTTGGCGCTCGTTTGGTACTTCCCCGCACCAAGTGTCGCGGGCGGAGGAGGGGACGCTGCGCTCTCCCACTGCTCGGGTCCGGCTGCTGCTGCTGCTCGGTGGTGGCTCGAGCGGTGGGCCGGATCCCGGGGACTCAAGCGGCGCTCCTCACCCGTGAGTGAAAAGGGGGATGGTTTTGGGGATTTATTGTCCGTGATGCCACCCACGGTTGTGGTGAAGTTGTGACACCACCGCTGCTCTGGACAGGGATCCCGGGAGCGGTGACAGGGAGCAGCTTGGATGTTGTTTTCTCCCCTCCATGGGTAGGGGGTTTGGTTGTCCCGGGGCCCGGTGAGGGGTAGGGATGGATGGCAGGCGGGTTACGGGGCCTGGCGAGGTGCAGGGTCGTGGGGGCAGCGCTGTGCCGCACGGCACGGTGGTACTCACTCAGCCAATGATGTACACAAAGTCTCCGGTAAAACAAACGGCTGGATGAACGGGTCCCACAGACGGCTGCGGTGTTTCTCCACCCGGCAGGTTGATGGTGACTGCCTTTCCCTGCACCTGTGTGTTATGTATGGTTCCAATGGGTTCCCACCGGTAACCCGCTCCCCAGCTTCGAGGTTTGCTGAAGGAACCCCTTTTGCCTGCAGGCTCTGGCCCTGGGAACTGTAGCCTTGGCGGTGACTGTGTTTCCCTCTCTCGGTTGGACGGTTGCCTTCTGTCGGGACTTGGCTGCTGGGAAACCCCGGAGGTTCCCTTCGCTAACGGATTTGACAATTTCAACGGCGACTCCTAGCCTTGTTGGGGTCCGTAAGCCCTGCCGGTTGGTGCTGGCTTCTCTTTGCGTACCGGTCCGGTACCGCCGGGCCACCGCCCGTCCACGTTCCTTACGGCTAGCTCCAATAGGCCTCTCCTGCAGACGGTCACCACCGTCTGCCAACCTTGCTGTATCGTCCGGGCCACACACCCGGACCAACTTCAGACTGCTCAACTGCCACTTTACTCTCCACTCCAACTCCTCTCCAAAACTAATCTGAAACTCAACTCAACTGCTTTTTCCCGCCTCCAGGACTGTGAACTCCTCAGTGGGCGGGACCAACCGCCTGGCCCACCCCCTGGTGTGGACATCAGTCTCTGGAGGGAGGCAACAAGGATTTTTGTTTGGCTTTGGTGTGCCTGACCGGGGTGTGGGGTGTGTTGGTGTAGTGCTTGTGACGTCCTGGCTTGTCCAGGGCGCCATACAAGCGTGATAGAAGGTGAGCATTTCCTCCTCTCCCTCCGGCGATGTTACGTTCCCAGTGACTTGTAGATGACTACATTAGAGTTCCTGAGGTGAGAGCTATGTGTCCACGGTAGAATGTACCTCCGGATTTTTCTGCATGAAAATCCGCGACTTTCGTGGCAAATCCGCACCTTATTTTTGCCGCGGATTTTTTTTTTCCCCATTCTATACCCAAAATCCGCACCAAAATCCGCAACAATAATTGACATGCTGCAGATTTTTCCGGATCAAAATCCGCGGCAAATCCGCCGCGGATAAATCCGCAGCTTGGACACAGCATTTCCAAAATGCCATTGAAATGGCTTGGAAGTGCCGCTGCTGCAGATTTTCGGAAAATCCGCGGTAAATCCGCGGCAAATCCGCGGTAAATCCGCAGCGTGGGCACATAGCCTTACAGGAGGATTGCGGGACTTTGTATTCCAACATGTGGATTCCTGGTGTTGATGTGTGCTGGGACCGCGTAGCCTGCACTCCCACTGATCTCAGCATGTCCTCTCCTTTTGCAAACTGTAAGTGCCTGAATGGGAAACCCCTTACCTAGCAGTGCTCCGAGATGGCAGTATCTGCAGCTCTATTGTATCCCAGGTTCTGTTCAAAATTTAGCCTCCTGCCCCTGAAGACATTGTGAAGGCTATGGCTAGTTTCACACTTGCGTTCAACGGCATCCGTTGCATTGCGTTGTGGGACGGATGCAATGGATGCCTTGCATATAACGGCACAACGGATGCAACAGATCGTACAAAACAACGAAAAGCTTGTTTTATTTTAATTTTTTTTTGTATTTTTTTTTCTTTTTTACAATTTTACTGGCAGCAGACTATTGTGAACGATCAGCTGATCGCTCTCACATGCCGGCAGCCGGGCGTTCAGCTGAGAGCTCTCACATGCCGGCGGCCGGGCGCTCAGCTGAGAGCTCTCACATGCCGGCGGCTGGGCGCTCAGCTGAGAGCTCTCACATGCCGGCAGACGGGCGCTCAGCTGAGAGCTCTCACATGCCGGCGGCCGGGCGTTCAGCTGAGAGCTCTCACATGCCGGCGGCCGGGCGCTCAGCTGAGAGCTCTCACATGCCGGCGGCTGGGCGCTCAGCTGAGAGCTCTCACATGCCGGCAGACGGGCGCTCAGCTGAGAGCTCTCACATGCCGGCGGCCGGGCGCTCAGCAGAGAGCTCTCACATGCCGGCGGTCGGGCGCTCAGCTGAGAGCTCTCACATGCCGGCGGCCAGGCGCTCAGCAGAGAGCTCTCACATGCCGGCGGTCGGGCGCTCAGCTGAGAGCTCTCACATGTCGGCGGCTGGGCGCTCAGCTGAGAGCTCTCACATGTCGGGGGCCGGGCGCTCAGCTGAGAGCTCTCACATGCCAGCGGCCGGGCGCTCAGCTGAACATTCAGCCACCGAGAGACAAAATAAAGTTTCTGTGATTAAAAAAAAAAAAAAAAAAATGAGCATGCGCAGTGAAAAATAGAGGATTCCGCCGCTCAAAAAACGTTGCATGCTGCGTTCCTTCCGCCCGGCGGAAGCAACGCAGCATCGGCCAGCGGAAGCAACGCAAGAACTTTTGGCACAATCCGTCACCCATACAAGTCTATGGGAAACAGCGGAATCCGTTAATGGATTCCGCTGTTTTCCAAAAGGGCGGATTGTGAAGGAAGGGAAAAAACGCAAGTGTGAAAGTACCCTAATACCTACAAGGAGGCTGTGTGCTG
The DNA here is from genome assembly GCF_048569485.1 of Anomaloglossus baeobatrachus. Lineage (NCBI taxonomy): Eukaryota > Metazoa > Chordata > Amphibia > Anura > Aromobatidae > Anomaloglossus > Anomaloglossus baeobatrachus. Next base: position 372,157,094 of record NC_134353.1, read on the forward strand.
CCTCTCACTTAATACCACTTAATTTGAAGATCTGGAGGTCCTTTTGACAAGATAGTGCAGCCAAACACTGCTCAGCAACTCAACAGTTAACTCCACACAGCCAGAAACTACAATGCTGGACATTGCAGTCATCCAGTGAACACCTACTATAATTGTGCAAACAATCACAAATGCCATTACCTGCACTGCATACGCCTATAAATCTATAAATTGCTCAGACAAGTGTACCATTAGTTTGTGACCTCACATCCTGTTTATACTTTCTATTCCGATATAGATATATAGCCCACTGCCACTAACTAATGGACTAACGCCCATAACGTCCGTGACTACTTAACTCTATTTCCACTCCATCAAGTAAAGCACAATGCACGATATGCTTTCCCTTTAAGTCACTCACCCAGAGGTGGATTATAATGAGGGCAATCTGCGTTTCCGCCTGGGGCTCCAGGGGGCCCATGGTCTGAAAAGTAAATTACCCCCATTATAATCCGCATGAAACATTTAAAAGATGCTGTTGTCCGCCTGGCCTGCCGCCCTCCCTGCAGCACGTCGGCTGGACCAGAGGCGTATCTAGGGGGCTGGCTAGGCACGTGCTCTGGGTGCGGCTTTCAGGGGGGCCCTGTCTGGTTGCCTAATGTGACGGTCTCAGAGTCTCCCCGGCAAGGGTGTTTTGCCGCCCTCCAAAGTGGGAGTTGGCTATTCTGAGTCAGAGAAATTGCAGGTGCCGGGTCTCACTGATCAATTGTACTGGTGTCTGTCAGACACCAGTAGAATTGAAGCGGTGACCGCCGGCACTTCCGGGTCAGAGCGCCATCAACCGTGTGATCAGGTCAGCTCGATCGATCAATGCCGTAGCCTGCCCAGGCGGCAAACAATGCTGGTGTTGAGCACTCCAATCAGTGTGAGCTGAGACACTGAAGATGAAGAGGAACAATAGTCAGTGAGGGGGAAAATATATCGGCTGGCAGGAAAAGAGAAAAGATTGTGCCCAAAACGAGGGTTTACCATATAAGCAGTGCATAACACACATTTTATTACAACAGGCAAAAAATACAAAAACTGTACCAGAATCAATTTAAAAACAGTAAAAAAAAGTAAGAATTCTAAATAAAGAATATATACAAAAAAACACGTATAGACTGCTATGGGCTGAACACATTATATATATATATATAATCAGTACAGACCAAATATTTTGGACACCTTCTCATTCAAAGGGTTTTCTTTATTTCCGTGACTCTGAAAATTGTAGATTCACATTGAAGGCATCAAAACTATGAATTAACACATGTGGAATCAAATACTTAACAAAAAAGTGTGAAACAACTGAAAATATGTCTTATATTCTAAGTTCTTCAAAGTAGACACCTTTTACTTTGATTACTACTTTACCCCTTGAAGCTCATCAAGAGAATGCCAAGAGTGTGCAGTCACTGGAAATGGTCTTCCAACAGACTTGAAGGAGTTCCAAGAGATGCTTAGCACTTGTTGGCCCTTTTGCCTTCACTCTGCGGTCCAGTTCACCCCAAACCATCTTAATTGGGTTCAGATCTGGTGACTGTGGAGGCCAGGTCATCTGGCATAGCACCCCATCACTCTCCTTCTAAAGCCTGCTTTACACGTTGCAATTTCGCATACGATTTCGTATGCGATTTGTAACGCCCCCATCGTATGTGTGGCATGTTCAATTTGTTGAAAGTGCTGCACATACAAGTAATCCCCCGTCACACGTACTTACCTTCCATACGACCTCAATATGGGCGGCGAACGTCCACTTCCTGGAGTGGGAGGGACGTTTGGCGTCACATTGACGTCACGTGGCAGCCTGCCAATAGAAGCGGAGGGGCGGAGCTGAGCGGTACAAACATCCCGCCCACCTCCTTCCTTCCGCATTGTGGGCCGGGAGCCACAGGACGCTGGTAAGATCTGTTCATCGTTCCCGGGATGTCACACACTGCGATGTGTGCTACCCCGGGTACGATGAACAATCTGACGTGCAATTCTAGAGACAGGTACGATGAGTATGCGATGAACGTTTTAACGTTCAATCGCAATCGCACGTACCTGTCACACACTGCAATGTACTTACAATGCCGGATGTGCGTCACTTACGACGTGACCCCGCCGACACATTGTAAGATATATTGCAGCGTGTAAAGCGGGCTTTAGTCAAATAGCCCTTACACAGCCTGGAGGTGTGTTTGGGGTCATTGTCCTGTTGAAAATTAAATGATGGTCAAACTAAACGCAAACTGGATGGAATAGCACGCCGCTGCAAGATGCTGTGGTAGCCATGCTGGTTCAGTATGCCTTCAATTTTTAATAAATCCCCAACAGTGTCACCAGCAAAGCACCCCCACACCATCACACCTCCTTCTTCATGCTTCACAGTGGGAACCAGGCATGTAGAGTCCATCCGTTCACCTTTTCCGCATCGCACAAAGACACGGTGGTTGGATCCAAAGATCTCAAATTTGGACTCCTCAGACCAAAGCACAGATTTCCACTGGTCTAATGTCCATTCCTTGTGTTCCTTAGCCCAAACAAGTCTCTTCTGCTTGTTGCCTGTCCTTAGCAGTGGTTTGCTAGCAGCTATTTTACCATCAAGGCCTGTGCACAAAGTCTCCTCTTAACAGTTGTTGTACAGATGTGTTTGCTGCTAGAACTCTGTGTGGCATTGACCTGGTCTCTAATATGAGCTGCTGTTAACCTGAGATTTCTGAGGCTGGTGACTCGGATAAACTTATCCTCCGCAGCAGAGGTGGCGCTTGGTCTTCCTTTCCTGGGGCAGTCCTCATGTGAGCCAGTTTCTTTGTTGCGTTTGATGGTTTTTGCCACTGCACTTGGGGACACTTTCAAAGTTTTCCCAATTTTTTGGACTGACTGACCTTCAACTCTTAAAGTAATGATGGCCACTAGTTTTTCTTTACTTAGCTGCTTTTTTCTTGCCATAATACAAATTCTAACAGTGTATTCAGTAGGACTATCAGCTGTGTATCCACCAGACTTCTGCACAATACAACTGATGGTCCCAACCCCATTTGTAAGTCAAGAAATCCCACTTATTAAACCTGTCAGGGCACACCTGTGAAGTGAAAACCATTTCCGGTGACTACCTCTTGAAGCTCATCAAGAGAATGCCAAGAGTGTGCAAAGCAGTAATCAAAGCAAAAGGTGGCTACTTTGAAGAACCTAGAATATAAGACATATTTTCAGTTGTTTCACACTTTTTTGTTAAGTATTTCATTCCACATGTGTTAATTCATAGTTTTGATGCCTTCAATGTGAATCTACAATTTTCAGAGTCATGAAAATAAAGAAAACTCTTTGAATGAGGTGTGTCCACACTTTTGGTCTGTACTGTGTAGATATATATATATATATATATATATATATATATATAAATCCTAGTGTAAGAGAACAGCGGGATTTAATTAGTTAATAGCAATGGGCTGATCTCTGTTTCACCCGTGGCTGTTAGAGGCACATGTCGGCTAATCTGATCTGCTGACGTGCAAGGAAAGATGCAAGCTCAGCATGCAAAACTGCATCAAAGGAAGAGATACAACCTATGACGTACCAGTACGTCATTGATTGTGAGAGAGAATCTGTGGTGCCTTTGACTTATGCATCCGGTAGTGATAGAAGCTGGTGAGATTGCGCTGACCTGTGCCAGTCAGGACATGTGCACAGCAGCTTGTGTAAGGTGGATAATACCTGCTGGCTGTGCACATAACCTGAAAGGCAGCTGTCCAAACAACATCAGCAGCACCTCCCACCTCCTGTTGGAGAAATACAGAGCATCTGAAAATAAAAGCACCACTCCAGTGTTTTGGTTTTTTCCCATTGTTGGAGTGGTGCTTAAAAGTGAACCTGTTAGGTGCAATATGCACACAGAACCATAAGGCTATGTGCCCACGCTGCGAAAAATGCGCAGAATTTGACATGGATTTTTCGCGGAAATTCCGCGGATTTTTCAACAATCTGCAGCACAGCTACTCCCCAGCCATTTCTATGGCATTTGGGAACTGCTGTGCCCACGCTGCGTTCTTTTCCGCAGCGGAAATAATGCGGATTTTCCTGCAGAAAAATCAGCAGCATGTCAATTATCCTGCGGATTTTGCCCATGCAAGTGAATGTCAAAAAAAAAAGCAAAATCCACAACGAAATCCGTGTCAAATCAGCGTCAAATCCGCACCTATGCAAAGGTGCGGTTTCCTGGGGAATGCTGCGGATTTAGCTGCAGAAAAATCCGCGGATACAGAGTCCCGTGGGCACATAGCCTTAGTAGTTCTGGGTGTATATTGCTAATCCCTGCCTAACCGTCCCTGTATACACTAGCATAGATAAAGATATCATAAGAAAAAGTATTTCTAAAGATCATATATTATATGCTAATGGGCGCAGGGACTAGTCCCCGAGGCGTTAGTTCCTGCACTCATTCCACCTTCTTAGCATGTTAGCATTCCCACAGGGATGTGCAAACATGCTATTCAATGTCCATTGCCATGCGTCATCAGCGGTGATGTACCTGTGCCCACTGTCACCGCTGAACAGAATTCCTGGCACTTCTGGTCATGCGCAGTATGAAGCCGGTTGTACGCATCCCGGCTTCAGAGAGGTCTAGTGCGCATGACCAAAAGCGTTGGGGACTTCTGATCATGCGCCCTGACACTGAGTCCGGTGTTTTGAAGCAGTGTCAGCGGGCACAGTTACATCACCGCTGATGACGAGGCAATGGGCATTGAATAGTACGTTACCACGCGCACAAGGGTTAGCTAAAACATGCTAAGAGGGCAGAATGAGTGTAGGAACTGACTTTGTGACTAGTCCCTGCGCTCATTAGCATATCATAGAGGATCTTTAGAAATACTTTTTCTAAAGATCCCTTTATCCATGCTAGTGTATACAGGGACGGTAGGCAGGCATTAGCAATATGTACCCAGAGCTGCTCGTGCTTCTGGGTACATATTGCACCTGGTTCCCTTTAAATCTAAGTCTCATCATATATTCACTTTCCATAAACTTCTTCCTTTGTTGGCGCTGCTCCAGTCCTGTGGCGCAATCTTGTGCCTGTAACTTTTAACTGGCCGGAAGTCAGAAGTTACGTCACAAAATCTCAATGCAACTCTATGAGAGCCAGAACAAGGCTGGAACGAGGCTGTCAGAGTTTCATTGAGTTATGATCTCCAGGGCGTTCCATGAAACACTGAAGCTGCCAACAGGTCACAAATGGACAGTGACCGACTGAAGAAGCGGCGATAATAGAAGTTGACGTCGGCAGGAGATTTAGATAAAGCACCACTCTAGCTGTGGAATAAGAACAATAACACTGGAGTGGTGCTTTAAGTTATTTTCACAAATCTATGCAACAGACAACTGGATGAAATTTTATTACAAAACACACAAAAAAGACAACACTAAGACAAAACAGCCATGTTTGCTATGTGTCCTCTTCACAACATGTCTCTGACATCTGACACAGATAACTCCTTTATCAGCAAAGTCATAATTCTCTTGTATGTGTCCAAGATGGTCTGTGCTGATGGTCTCTCCTCCGGGTTCTTCTTCTTACACTCGGTGTGGATATCAAACAAGTGAAACCGAACAATATCGCTGCCTTCTCCATGACCCAAGAGATAATTGGTAACTGCTGGGATCTTCCATACATCAGTCTTCTCATCATATGGGGGCATCAGATTATTAATGAACTCCGTATCAGACCCATAAGGCCACAGCTGTTCTGGAGCCACAAAATCACCAGTAATTTCGCGGGGACCACATTTGACTAAAACTCCTTTCTCTTTGTCCACCATAGGTAGTGCATCCAAATCATTCGCCACCAAGCGGAAGTCGCTTGTTAGCAGGTACTGAGACAGCACTTTGTCCAGATCATTGGAGTCGCACATAACTAGTACTCCAAGCGGACTGTTGTGCAGGTAGCGGATTATACTTACATAGTCTATGGCCAGGGCCAAACGAGTTTGCCAAGTGTTAACGTTTTTGTATTTAGGGAGGCTGAATGTGTTGTCCAAATTGTTCAAAGATCCCAGAGGGTGGTACTCGGTTAGAATACTGCCATTTTCCTCACAATACCCCACAAGAGTCACCACATGCCTGCTCTGGAGGGCCTTCAACATCCGCAATCCATGAGAGAAGTCACTGCGTAGGTCAGGGATTGTGAGCTGAGACAGAGCCACTTTCATTTCTTTCCACTCTGCCAAATACACCTAAAATGGGAAGATAATAACACCGCTCATTGTAAAAGTCTGATACTGTCATTACTTCCACCATTACTTATAAATTAATATTACATTTTCAGGGCTCTCTGGCATAAACATCGATAACTGTACCCCAAATGGTCAATCTCTAACCGTCTACAGCAAAGGTAGCCATCAGATCCAAAAAATGCTAATTCTTATATCAGGAGAGAGAATTGATGAAAAGCATTATACTGCTATTCTGACATGTGCAAGCAAGTACACCAGCCTGTTCAGGTCTATGAGATTGGTTTATTTATGCAGTTTCTTTTTTTATGTATCTTGTGACAGATCCACATGTTGGACGAATGCCACAACCTCTATTTAAACTGTGACCACTGTTTGGTGTGTAGCTTACGGATTATTAAGGCTATGTGCACACGCTGCGGTTTTTTGCAGCGTTTTTGCTCTAAAAACTGCATGTCTCTCATTCCCCAGCAAAGTCTATGAGATTTCATTTTTGCTGTCCGCACAGTGCAGTTTTTTTTTTTTTGCTGCGTTATTGTGGTGACCACAAAGATGCAACATGTCAATTCTTTTTTCGTTTTTCACCCAGTAAATTGAATGGAGAAAAACACAGCAAGAAACGTAGCAAAAAACGCATCAAAACGCGGTGGGTACGTTTTTGTGCATTTTTTTGGGGCCAGAAATGCTGCATCTTTATGGTCAGAAATAAAACGCAGCGTGCGCACATAGCCTAAGGCTCCCTTCACACGTCAGTGATTCTGGTACATATGTGCTAGTTTTTATACGTACCAAAATCACGGACATGCACAGAGCCATTAAAATCAATGGGTCTGCGCACACATTAGCGATTTCTCACTGATGTGTCTCCATGCAGCGTACACGCATGTCCGTGTGTTCCGCATGGAGACATGTCCGTTTTTATCCGGCATTAATGATGTCCCACGGACCCCACAGTGGTGTTATCCGTGAAATACGTATCAGAAAAATCATGTATATTTAAAATAAAAAGCTTTTTATACTCACCTGTCTCCAGTGATGCTGTCTCTAGCCGCTGGTGTCTCCTGCATCCAAGTTGGCTAAGTATGCTCATACATATGCACTGCACAGCCAACCCGGAAGTAGCTGCAGAGGGGAGACAGTGGCGGCCGGACACAGCATTGCGGGAGACTTCAGCACCACGGACAGCAGCGGCGTGGATAGGTGTGTATAAGTGCCTGATCGTGTATTATCACGGATAGCACATGGAGATCACACGTGTGCCAAAATAACGACACATGGAGGGACATACGTTTTTCACTGACGTGATGAAAGTGCGTATGTGTTTTTCACTGACGTGTGAAGGGGGCCAAAGACAAAGTAGGCTCAGTCGACAAGTGTTCATGTGACCACAAATATGTGGTTTGCATACTTAAGGTCATGTGCCAACTAGAATTGCAGTCCTCTCTTAGTAGAAGTGCACTGACGGAGGATGAGTATGCCTATTCCAAATGTGTCATACATATAGGGTAGATATGGGATGTACATGAAGAAAACAGACTTAGGTGCTGAGCCTGTACCAGGAGCTTGCTGTGTTAAAGCACCACCCCAGCCCTTTTTTTTTTAGCACTGGAGTGGAGTTTTAAATCTGTCTGCCGCCAGTCTTATACTCACCCTGCAGCATTTTCATTGTTTTTCGGAGCTGCTCCGATCCCGCATCTTGTGCAGTAACTTTTGGCTGTCCGGAAATCAGAAGTTACATCACAAGCTCTCAATAATAGAAGTCTATGAGAGCCAGTACAAGACTCCCATAGAGTTGTATTGATTTGTGACCACCGGCGCACTCAATGAAACACTGGAGCTGCCAGAAGGTTGCAAATCTCTGGAGGGACGCTGATGACAGATGATGGCGGTAAGTGAGTAGAAGATAGGGGACTTACATTTAAAGCACCACTTCAGCACTGAAATAAACAGAAACACTGGAGTGGTGCTTTAACCAGCCTCTCAGAGCAGCGGTCAGAGCTGATTGCAGCATTTTAGTAGCTCCATCCCAATTGTGCGCCTACTCCACGGGGCCAAATGAAGGTCCTCCATTTCTGCCAACTTTGTACTATTATGAGGGTCAGGCTGTAGTGGACTTCACAGGGGTTTGTTAATTTCACTATATAGTGAATTATCAAAATTTTGCAGTATATAGTACAAGCCAAGAAATGACCAAAGGTTCAAATACCTTTGACCATGTTCACACATTGCGAATTGGGTCAGTTTTTTATCTCAGTATTTGTGGCCAAAACCAGGAGTGGGTATAAAACAAAGAAGTTGTGACGTGTTCCTATTATACATTTCCTCTGATTGTCCTACTCCTGGTTTTGGCTACAAACACCAAGGTCAAAAACTCACCAAATACTGAACATGTGCACAGGGCCTTAGAATAAATTAAAAAAAAGACAAAGAAATTAGAAAAAAAAAAAAAAGTTTAAATGAGCCACATTTTCCCAATACAAAAATGGAAAAATGAAAATGTTGGCAAATGCCGGATTAAACTATAAACTAATTTAATTTGTAAATGCCTCAATGCAAAAAAGGTAACATGCCAAATGTTGCAGACATCCTATCTCTTCTAGTGAATGCAATTAAAATGGATAAAAACATTGCAAGTATCCAAAAAGAAGTGATAGTTCAAAAAACATAATTGAATAAAAAAAATAAGCTACGAAAAGAATATCAGAAAAAGTATTAAAAAAATACCTTTTTTTTTTATATATATATATATATATATATATATATATATATATATATATATATACATACACACACACACACACACACGTTTGGCATCTTTCGAATCCTATTGACCTGAAGAATCTTGTTGCCCGGTCATTTTTACCATAGAAACAAACAAAAAAAAAATAATGGCAAAATTGTGGGGCTTTTCCACCTCACTTGGATTTTTCCGCCATTTTTGTATTGCATTATATGGTCTCATTCAAGACTTAAAAGCAAAAGTTATGGCTCTTGGTAGAAAAAATTAAAGTGCAAAAACAAAAATTGTACAATGGACGTTTCTTCTTGTGAAACTCATCACCTTTTTGACGACTCCTTCGCCCACCAGCTTCAGTCGGCGCACTTCTTTATTAATGCGCTCACAATTCAGCCACGCAGAGCAATTCTTCATGTTGCCAATCTTGAAGAACCCTTGAGGACAAGTGCTGGGGTCTGCGTGTGGATAACTAGGGGAGACATAGACGTGCTCCAGGTACACATACAGCAGCACGTTTAGGAACAGCACAGTGAGGACAAGCAGGATTATCAGCAGCAGGAGACAATTCCAGTTGCCATTCCTTTTACCACCATATCTCTTATCCATTCTACTCTGCAGGATCTTGTCACATCCTAAATCAAAGAAAGAAGGGGAAAATCAGAATGGGAAAATAGCAAGGAAAACATCTCACAGACTGTTATGTAGAGGAAATCCAGCATGGTCGATGCCTCTCCTATATTGTGACAGCAGAACATGTAGAAGACAGCATGTGCTAAACTCAAATGACCTGGAAAGTCAAGGGGGCGGAGCTGCTCCTGTGATGAGTCATGGGGGCGGAGATGCTCCTGTGATGAGCCATGGGGGTGGAGCTGCTCCTGTGATGAGTCATGGGGGCGGAGCTGCTCCTGTGATGAGTCATGGGGGCGGAGCTGCTCCTGTGATGAGTCATGGGGGCGGAGCTGCTCCTGTGATGAGCCATGGGGGTGGAACTGCTCCTGTGATGAGTCATGGGGGCGGAGCTGCTCCTGTGATGAGCCATGGGGGTGGAGCTGCTCCTGTGATGAGTCATGGGGATGGAGCTGCTCCTGTGATGAGTCATGAGGGTGGAGCTGCTCCTCTGACCAGTCATGAGGGTGGAGCTGCTCCTCTGACCAGTCATGAGGGTGGAGCTGCTCCTCTGACCAGTCATGAGGGTGGAGCTGCTCCTCTGACCAGTCATGAGGGTGGAGCTGCTCCTCTGACCAGTCATGAGGGTGGAGCTGCTCCTCTGACCAGTCATGAGGGTGGAGCTTCTCCTCTGACCAGTCATGAGGGTGGAGATTCTCCTCTGACCAGTCATGAGGGTGGAGCTTCTCCTCTGACCAGTCATGAGGGTGGAGCTGCTCCTCTGACCAGTCATGAGGGTGGAGCTGCTCCTCTGACCAGTCATGAGGGTGGAGCTGCTCCTCTGACCAGTCATGAGGGTGGAGCTTCTCCTCTGACCAGTCATGAGGGTGGAGATTCTCCTCTGACCAGTAATGAGGGTGGAGCTTCTCCTCTGACCAGTCATGAGGGTGGAGCTGCTCCTCTGACCAGTCATGAGGGTGGAGCTTCTCCTCTGACCAGTCATGAGGGTGGAGCTGCTCCTCTGACCAGTCATGAGGGTGGAGCTGCTCCTCTGACCAGTCATGAGGGTGGAGCTGCTCCTCTGACCAGTCATGAGGGTGGAGCTTCTCCTCTGACCAGTCATGAGGGTGGAGCTGCTCCTCTGACCAGTCATGAGGGTGGAGCTTCTTTCCCAACAAGCCATCGGGGTGGAGCAGCTCCTTTGTGCAGTCACGTGTGGTGCCTCCTCCATGCTCAGGGGGTCACTAACAGTGATTTGTCCTTGCTGAGGACAATCCGCGGCCCTGTCAGCTTGTATTCACTGTTCGGGGCGGCACGGTAGCGCTTTGTGCGGTGAGGACACACGTACGGCTGGGCTCCTGTGTGTGGATACAACGCATGCGTGCTCCCCGTACCTCCGGTTCATCAATGCGCTGCACCAGCTGGGCCTGTCACATGCGGAGCAGCCGGCCGCCATAACACCTGTACAGGAGAGCGGCGCCTGATTCTTTCCGGCACTGTGGGACCTGGATGACGTCATGATCACATGACGGACTCCTGGAATCACGTGACCACACTGTGGCCGCTGTTACGTGCTGAGGGAGGCTCTGTCCTGTAATCGGGCTCTATGCTCCGGTAAACAAGGATTCTGCCTTCATCTGCGCTCGTACACCATGTACCGTTGTATTTTCCACCACTTTCAGCGCGTCTTGTGTCTGGGTCTGGTTAATGAGAAGGGGCGTGGCCTAAACTCTTTCAAAGCAGGCTAATTAAAGGGGCTGTCCAGTGAAGATAATCGCCACAAGATAGGTGATGACTCACTGATCGCACACCTCCAAAGCTTGGAAAAACAGAACAAGGGACAAATTATGACTTAGAGGTCCAGAGGATGGAGTCAGAGGGGCTCGGAAACGCGTTGAGGAATAAAGGACGATTCCTGGACTGATAATCATCAGCACTTAGTATATTCCACTCTGGCATGTCTTCATGCTGATCTGTGGCTCATTCGTAGAGCTGCTGCGCACAGACAGGGGGTTCACGAGTTTGAGTCTTGGGGAGATCAGATTCAGAGACGATAATTGTTTGTGTATGTGTGCAGAGATGCCGGCCCCACGCCGAGGAGGTCGTGAGACTGCCGGGACAGCGGGACTAAGCTCTCTCATCAGGACAGTCCCGCTGAATCCGGGGCAGCTGGGAGCCATGTTATTGGTGGGTGTCGACTTCTGGGGTTAGAACAGATTGAGAGTAATGATGCGCGAGTTTCGAAATCCTCAGATTTGCGATACTCGTAACGAATACTGTCTAATACTCGCATATGCATTCTTAATAGTGTGCAATGCAAGTCAATGGGGAATACTCGCAATGTAACGAGTAACTGGAATTCTGCACTATTCACTACTCGTACGATTAGTACAGCATTCAGGTTACTCGTTACATTGCGAGTTTTCCCCATTGACTTGCATTGCACGCTATTCAGAATGCATACGCGAGTATTAGACAGTACTCGTTACGGGTATCGCGAATCCAAGGATTTCGAAACTCGCTCATCATTAATTGAGAGGGAACATATGTCCCCATTACAAAATGGCACAGCAGGTCTGATGCCTGACTAGGGCTCCATTCATTTTTCCCAGAGCTGCCACAAATAGAGGAGCGCAGCCCCATAGGGAGTAAATGGAGCAGATCTGCTGATGTGTTTGGGTACCAGTAATCAGAAACATCCAATTCATCATAAAGACTCATATGGAAACTCCCAACAAGCAAATAATCAAAAAGAATGGAGTCATATTCCAAATAGTAGATTTAAAAGTAGAGCTTTATTAGATACAATATATGATAAAAACCACACACAGTGTAAAAAAGGGAGAGATAAAGTGCAAACAAGTAGGGCAGCAAAATTGCCGTACATAGAGTGACTTGGGAGCACTAGTAGTGTAGTGGCACACAATGCAGCGTGTACCAGAATTGCAGCTGACAAGCACACAGTGCACCTCAAGTAAATGGTAAAGATTAGTGTTGAGCGGACCCGGATCGGCAAAATCCAGATCCGCACGGTTCGAGAGTCCGATCCGAGTCCAACCAGTACCCGGGATTCGGGGTGCACGATCCGGATTCGGGATTTTTTTTTCTCTCTCGCTCACTCACGGGCTACTGCGCATGCGCACCATGGACGGACAGCTGGGACGCATCCCAGAAGGCTTCAGTGAGTGGTGAGGGCGGGATTATGAGACGTCACCAGGGATTTCCCTGACCCGCGGCACCACTCTGAGGCCGGAAGTGATGCGTTCGTGGCGCCCGCTCGCGCTGCGCATGCGCAACTGCTGTAGCTATCTCACGGTCATTTCAGGGCTATAAATTGCCCGACACACATGTTTACTGCATGGCCCCCCGAGGAAGCCCAATGCGAAACGCAGCATCGGGGCCCCCTGGACAGCATTGCCGTGGGTTGTTTAATATGGGTGAGCACTTTTGACTTTACATATTTATGTGACTTTGTGGCCGCAGCTTGCTAATCATCTTTACTTGCATATGCTGGGCTCTCCATGTCTGAGTCTCTCCATACTTATTTCACATAATTGTGGTTGTGGGTCCCCCCCCTAGCCGCGTTGTTGGACAGCTTGACAGGCAGTTTCAGTTACATGGGGGATGTATATTGCATCTCGATACGCACTACATGCACATCATCGGTGTCCTGTGCGCGGATGGGGATTCCCACACCTGTTAGGGGTTAATTTACCCTATTGACTGAGTGGCTGATTTTGGGCTGCTTCTCACTTGCGAGTTTCTCGCAGTAGAGCAATGCCAGAAAATCTCGCATTGGAATCGGACACATGTTAGTGAATGATTCAGCTCTCATCTGCGATTTTTTTCTCAGTCCAAATCGGACTGAGAAAGAAATCGCAGCATGCTGCTTTTTTGCGAGTTTCTACTGCGAGTATCTCCAATGCAAGTCTATGGGAGCGTGTAAAAAATCGGACGTCACGGGACGGCACTCACACCATCCTAGTGACATGCGATTTTCTAAATACATTTCTCGCATGTTTCCTAAAACACTGGAAACGAGTGATGTCTCACAATGTCTGTCAATCACTATTCTCTGTCAGTCGGTCTCTCCCTCTCGATCTCTATTCTCTCTCTGTGTCGGTCACGGTGGCCGCGGGTAACCTCAGTGACAGCTCAGCTGATCGCGCTACTCACCTCAGTTGCTGAGTGGAGCTGTCAGGAGCGGCGGTGTCTTCTGCAGCTCCGGTCACCTCCATGCAGCAGAGCTGGAAGCGACGCTGGAAGTCCGTGGATTACGCCGGACATAGAGGGCTTTTTGGGGCTTATTAAATTGTTGAACCAGGGAATTTGTTAGTGTTTTTATTTCTAATAAATGATTTTTTCAGGTGTGTTTATTTACTGTAACTTACAGATTAATCATGGAAGGTATCTCGTGGAGACGCCTGACATGATTAATCTAGGATTTAGTGGCAGCTATGGGCTGCCATTAACTCCTTATTACCCCGATTTGCCAACACACCAGGGCAAATCGGGAAGAGCCGGGTACAGTCCCAGAACTGTCGCATCTAATGTATGCGGCAATTCTGGGCGGCTGCTGACTGACATTGTTAGGCTGGGGGGCTCCCCATAACGTGGAGCTCCCCATCCTGAGAATACCAGCCTTCAGCCGTATGGCTTTATCTGGCTGGTTTTAAAATTGGGGGGGACCGCACGCCGTTTTTTTTAATTATTTAATTAATTATTTCACTGCACAGTATAGACATGCCCACCGGCTTCTGTGATTGGTTGTAGTGAGACACCTGTCACTCAGTGTGGTGGCGTGTCTCACTGCAACCAATCATAGGCGCCTGTGGGCGGGGAAAGCAGGGAATACGAGATTGCTTAATGAGCGGCCAACTTTTTCAAAATAGTAAAAGCCGCCGGAGCAGTGTGAATGCCGTGCAGCACCGCGCCGGGGATCGGTGAGTATGAGAGAGGGCTGCTAACTTCAGTCACTCGGGATTAGCGGTCATCGGTGAATCCTTCACGGGTGACCGCTAATCAGGACGCGGCACAGACAGAGCCGCAGCATGACCATGAAGTCGGGTGAAGTTCACCCGAGTTCATTCTGACCGTGCGGCTCTGTCTGTGTCTGCTGTCATCTGCCATTCAGCTCTGCTACATGGCTGTCTGTGTCTGCTGTCAACGGCCATGTAGCAGAGCTGAAGGGCAGATGACATAGTAAAAAATACGCATTACACACGCATTACACACACTAGTAAAATCATTAATTTATTCAGAAAAAGCATTGCACTTGCGTTGCACTCGGCCCTAACGTGAACTAAAATCAGCCGAGTTTTTTTCAGCCCAGTCGGACCGATTTTACTTGCATAGATATGTTTCCAGCCTTTGGCATTGGTAGTACCAAAGATCTTTACCATTTACTTGAGGTGCACTGTGTGCTTGTCAGCTGCAATTCTGGTACACGCTGCATTGTGTGCCACTACACTATTTGTGCTCCCAAGTCACTCTATCCACGGCAATTTTGCTGCCCTACTTATTTGCACTTTATCTCTCCTTTTTTTTTACACTGTGTGTGGTTTTTATTATATATTGTATCTAATAAAGCTGTACTTTTAAATCTACTATTTGGAATATGACTCCATTCTTTTTGATTATGTGTTTGGGTACGAGCAGCTGACATCCACCAATCAGTAAGTAATCAAGTGATAGAATGCCTCAATGGGACGCCTTTAAGTTGTGATGTGCATTTTGGCTTTTCACTGAGCCCCCACAGCACATAGTGTACAACACAGCAGGGGAGGGGATACTATCCATGCCGGGGGCACTGTCGAAAGAAAGGACGCCTTTAGCGTTAGTGACCCTCTGTGGGATTTATCTGGTCCTCGGAGGTTGGCAGGCGGGAGGTGGGGTTTGCCAATGTAAATATACATTTAAGTGTTGCTGCTTATGTATAGTGGGAGTGAGGAGAACGAAAGTAGCACAAAAAACTGTCTCAGTTCTCAGAAGTGCTGACATGCGGAGAACCGGCACAGCGAGATGAGCAAAAAGATTTGCAGCACCCAGTCCTGATTGGTCCCGCCCTCTGTTGCATCTCCTGAGCATCTGTCACTTACTTGGCATTGTAACATCTACAGTAGATTTCACATGAGGTCTAGTGATTCATGCAATGTCTTGGACCCTAGATGCGCAGGAGATGCTAGGTCTAGCATGGCGGCTGCAGAAGTGAAGGCCGGCTGCAACAAAGAACCGAACCAGAGGTTGGAACTTAGTATGGCAAATATTCTTGATCATCTCCAGGCACTGGTGGAAACATAGGCAAGACGGTCTAAAGATGCAGCAAATTAAAAAATAAGAAATTTCACTTTAATCATAGTTCCTCCTCCGATGCTCCACTGATTCTGGAACAGTTTTTCTTTTGTGCCCTTCTGTTCTAAAGTTATGTCCCCTGTTAATAAAGATGCAAACCAGGCGTATACTACAGGAGTGGTCTGTGAACATGGTTAAGTTTTGATTGGCCACAAACAGAGGAAAAAAAGCAAATGCCCATAGAGCTCAGTGGTACATACCCAAATGGATGAAGGGAAATGTTGCTTCTTTATTACTCAGTGACATAACTTTAGAACAGAGAGACAGAAGAAAAACTATTGGAGAAGATTAAAGGGAAGCTGTCACCAGATTTTGTCGTTTTAAACTAAAATTAGCACCTTAAGCAGCGCCTGTGTTGCATTATATAAAGGTGTACGTTACCCCCTTGACCCCCACCCCGTAGAGCCCACAAATATATTTATAAAAATCTCCCGTCATGTATGTAAATTGTCCAGTCTGGTCCGATTGGCGTCTTAATCTGCGCCTCCGGTCCCTCCTTTCGCCGTCCTCTTGTGCTGATTGACGAGGATGCCTCGGACGCCATCCACGTAGGCAGGCAAAATATCGCGCCTGCGCAGACATATTCCCGGCTCGCGCAGGTGCACTTTCCTCTGAACCTATTGTGCGCAGAGCCGAAAACATAGGTGCGCGAACCCACCAATTCTCTGCACAGGCGCGAGATTTTGCCCGGCGCTGTGTTGCTCCGTTGCTCTCCTGCTGGAGAACTCCTAACTGTTGTGTTGGCTCCCGACAACCCCCGCTGACTGCTCCTCCTCCCTCCCAGGTCCTAAGCTAGTGGGACTGTGGTCCCTGTTGAGGGCATCCTGTAAATGCCACTCTGTAGGCGACCCCTTTATTACCCTACCCTAGCCCAGTCCCCAGTGGGAACAGGGGCAACTTGGTGTGTATTTGAGTGTGTGAGTGGTGAAACCGGGACTGACCTCCTCAGGATCCGGGTTTTGCATTAGACCCAAATTTGGGTGCAATACTCTGTGGCGACTGAAGCCTCAGGGGCGCCACAGATGTACAACCTGCGGGCCACATGCAGTCCACCTTGCTCCTGGTTGCATCCTGCACAGTGCAGAGCAAAAAGAGCTGATTGCAAATCCGTGCAGCTACAGTGCTGCTCAGTAACCAGTGCCTTCCTTCACTGCAGACAGCGCTCATTGGTTATTACAGCATCCTATCAGTAGTAGAGACTGTGTGACAGGAGCCTGCATTACAGCACTATTCCAGTGTTTTGTTTCTCACTGCTGTAGTGGTGCTGTAAATCCAAGTGCCCAGCCTTCTCAATTATACTCACTTTCCAGCATCTTTATCTGTTTTTACCAACCCTCCCATCAGTGTCAGTTTGTAAAATGCCAGCAGCTCCAGTGGAACATGCTGAAGGTAACAACTGAATCTAAGTCTGTGAGAGCCGTGTCCTGGGTCTCATAGACTGGCACTGAGAGCTTGTGATCTACTGTAACCTCTGACCTCCGGCTACTCCGAAGATACAGGCACAAATTAGGACTGTAGTAATGCTGAAATAAGATGACAATACCGGAGGGTGAGTATAAGTCTGGGGGAAGAGGACTTAGGTTTAAAGTACAACTCCAGCAGTGGAAGAAAAAAAAACAAACCCACTGGAGTGGTGCTTTAACCAATGAGCACTCTCCCTGGTAGTAACACAAAGTGCCGATTGGTTACTGAGAGGCACCTATCACAGTCATATACCTGCACTGTCAGCGAGGAGATCCTGCAGGGAAGGAACGTTCAGCTGCTGTAGAGAAGGGATGTTCCTCAGCTACTTGTATACGGTCCGGTTTATCATATTGGATACAATGACAGTTGTTCCTTCCTCTCAGCTTAAGATGCACCAGGGGTGGGACTTGGGGATCCTCTGAACATGCATGTACCAACTGCAAAAGATAGCAGGTGTTAGTACCGTCTCACTAAACGACGTAACAGCGATTCCGACCACGATATGACCTGGTCAGGATCGATGGTGCGTCGCTACATGATCGCTGGTGCGCTGTCAATCAGGCAGATCTCACCAGTGACCAGCCACCAGCGACTCGTGGAAACGATGCTGCGCTTGGTAACCAAGGTAAATATCGGGTAACTAAGCAAAATGCTTTGCTTTGTTACCCGATATTTACCATGGTTACCAGCGCACACCGCTTAGAACTGGCTCCCTGCACTCGTAGCCAGGGTACACATCGGGTTACTAAGCAAACCGCTTTGCTTCATTACCCGATGTGTACTCTGGCTACGTGTGCAGAGAGCCAGCACTGGCAGCCTGAGAGCGGCGTACGCTAGTAACCAAGGTAAATATCAGGTAACCAAGCAAAGCACTTCGCTTGGTTACCCGATGTGTATCTTGGTTACCAGTGTCTGCAGCTTCCCGACGCCGGCTCCCTGCACATTCAGATCGTTGCTCTCTCGCTGTCAAACACAGCGATGTGTGCTTCACAGCGGGAGAGCAACGAGCAAAAAATGAACCAGCACTGTGTGTAACAATCAGCGATCTCACAGCAGGGGCCAGATCGCTGCTTAGTGTCATACACCGCGAAATCGCTGATGAGGTCACTGGTGCGTCACAAAACCTGTGACTCAGCAGCGATCTCGCTATGTGAGATGTACCCCTTACACTGGGGGACAAGAGGCCATTTACTTTATCAAGCAAGGCTGTTATATGACCACTAATTAGCTATGTGTAAGATAATGGGTTTTCATTTATTGGCCCATTTAAAAAAGTCAACTGCTGATCCATGAGCAAAGAACTGATTGCTCTGTGTACATAGGCTATCATATTATTGGCAGGACATCAACTGCTTACACAGGACAACCTATTTAGGCTGGCCATAGAAAGCAAGCAGTCAAAAATTCCTGATTATCACATAGTGTAAAAAAAAAAGCCTTAAAGGGGTTGTCCACTGTTTGGAGAATATAGCAATTGAGAAGACAATGACCAATGTAAAATCAAAACAGCCTATATTCATTCACTCCTGATGCTCGCGCCATTCCAACGATATCAGGGCCAGATCTCCTGGTACTCACATGACAATGTGAACCATGCAGCCAATAAACGGCCACTTCACTCTCACTTCCTTTGGACAAAACTAACATCCAGAAGAAGTGATAACTGCTACCACTCTGAATTCCTCTGGATGTCACCTTCGTACAACAGAAGCACAAATTAAGTGGTTGCCGATTGGGTGCAAGGCTCATGTGTCATAATGTCACACAAGCCCTAGTGTGTCCTTCCTGTGGCCGATACGCAAGCGGTGTCTGCATTGCCTGTGGCCGATATGCATGCTACTAAATAGAATAGAACCTGAACAGCACCTAGGGAGTAATGATTAATTTTACACGCGAGTATATATGAACATTGGGTCTGAGTACCTAGAGATATATATTATATGTAAGGTCATTTTAAAGTGACAAATGATAAACAGCTCACCAGACCATGAATAGATGGTAGCAGTGCCAAGAAATCCTGGACCGGTATCCAGGTGCATATAATGAAGTATGGAATTTGGAAATTCCAGCACTGCTCAGTAAAATTTAAAACATCACTTTATTAAGAATTAAAAACCATGGAAAAAATATCCATTTAGCTACAAAAGTAGACCAGGTCAGTCTCTGCGTCTACGTGTTTCAGGCACAATATGCCTTTAATCATGACAATTTGAAAAGACACAAACTGAACATACAGTGCCTTGCGAAAGTATTCAGCCCCCTTGAATTTCTCAATCTTTTCCACATTTCAGGCTTCAAATATAAAGATAAAAAATGTAATGTCATGGTGAAGAATCAACAACAAGTGGGACACAATTGTGAAGGTGAACAAAATTTATTGCTTAAAAATAAATGAATGAAAATTGGGGCGTACAATATTATTCGTCCCCTTTAAGTTAATACTTTGTAGCGCCACCTTTTGCTGCGATTACAGCTGCAGTCGCTTGGGGTATATGTCTATCAGTTTTGCACATCGAGAGACTGAAATTCTTGCCCATTCTTCCTTTGTAAATAGCTGGAGCTGAGTGAGGTTGGATGGAGAGCGTTTGTGAACAACAGTTTTCAGCTCTTTCCACAGATTCTCGATTGGATTCAGGTCTGGGCTTTGACTTGGCCATTCTAACACCTGGATACGTTTATTTGTGAACCATTCCATTGTAGATTTTGCTTTATGTTTGGGATCATTGTCTTGTTGGAAGACAAATCTCCGTCCCAGTATCAGGTCTTTTGAAGACTCCAACAGATTTTCTTCAAGAATGGTCTTGTATTTGGCTCCATCCATCTTCCCTTCAATTTTAACCATCTTCCCTATCTCTGCTGAAGAAAAGCAGGCCCAAACCATGATGCTGCCACCACCATGTTTGACATTGGGGATGGTATGTTCAGGGTGATGAACTGTGTTGCTTTTACGCCAAACATCGTTTGGCATTGAGCCCAAAAAGTTCGATTTTTGGTTTCATCTGACCAGAGCACCTTCTTCCACATGTTTGGTGTGTCTCCCAGGTGGCTTGTGCCAAATGTTAAATAACACTTTTTATGGATATCTTTGACAGACTCTCCCACCTCAGCTGTAGATCTCTGCAGTTCATCCAGAGTGATCATGGGCCTCTTGGCTTCATCTCTGATCAGTCTTCTCCTTGTTTGAGATGACAGTTTGGATGGACGGTCGGGTCTTTGTAGATTTGCAGTGGTATGATACTCCTTCCATGTCAATATGATCGCTTGCACAGTGCTCCTTGGGATGTTTTAACACTAGAACTACTGAGGTAGTCTTTTTGACTACTTTGCACCATGTATTTCTATATTGGTTGCACGAGTCCAGTAGTTCTAGTGTTAAGTTTTGGAAATCTTTTTGCAACCTGCTTTTTGTGTTCCTTGGTCTTCATGATGCTATCTGAGCTTTAAACAGAACACTGAGACTATCACAGAGCAGGTGCATTTATACAGAGACTTGATTACACACAGGGGCTTATATTTATCATCATCAGTCATTTAGGACAACATTGGATCATTCAGAGATCCTCAATGAACTTCTGGAGTGAGTTTGCTCCACTGAAAGTAAAGGGAATGAATAATATTGCACGCCCCACTTTTCAGTTTTTTATTTTTTAAATAAAAAGTAAAATAAGAAATACATTTCGTTCAACTTCACAATTGTATCCCACTTGTTGTTGATTCTTCACCATAAGGCTGTGTGCACACGTTGCGTTTTTTACCGCGGAAACGCTGCGTTTTGAACCGCAGCGTTTCAGTGGCAAATTGCATGCGTTCAGCTTTCCCAGCAAAGTGTATGGGAAAGCTGAAAAATCAGTGCACACGCTGCGTTTCTTTCCGCAGCGTTTTGGATGCCAAAAATCGGTGCGGAAAGAAAAGCAGCATGTCACTTCTTTTGTGCGTTGTGGCTGCGTTCTCTCCCCCATTGAAATCAATGATGCGGGTCAGAACGCAGCCACAACGCATGGACCTGCTTTTTTGTTGCGGTCCGCGGCCTTTGTCGGCACGCCAGAACGCAGGCATTTACCTGGAAGTGAGGTCAAGAGGCTTCCTGTTGACCTCACTTCCTGGCAAAAGTCCTGGAAAGCCGGTTAGCTGTTGTCCCGACTCCCGAGGAATCGCCATTCCTGAGTAATCTGTGGGCCATGGCGTGGTACAACAGAAAGAAGATGGATGTCCCTAAGCTCATTAGTCTGGTGAGTATATAGTGTTTTTTGTTTTCTTTTAACCCCTTAACTACCGCCGATCTGCCTTTGAACGGCGGTAAGGTACTTTTTCCGATCCGCCGCTTTTTTACGGCGGTCGGGAAAAATGGTAGAGCGCCCCCAAGATTTAGAAAATCACCGGGATTTCAGCTACCGGGGGTAGCTGAGACCCTGGAGATTATGATTCCCGGTCCCCGCTCACCAGATCTCCAGTATACACCGTATACGGATGATCAATGACAGCGCCGGTAAAAAAAATGATTTATCTCCCATCTGGCATTATCAAACATGCCAGATGGGAGATAAATCTCCTCCCCGGTTTCCTCCGGTCCCCCGGTGTCCCGCAACCCCCTCACCTACGACCCCCAACCCCCTCCCGAAAGTCCAACATGGCCGCGCGCACAGTAGCGCACCGGCCGCCATACTCCTATGTTTTCTGTCGCATGTGCCTTGAGAGACATGCGACAGAAAAATGCACCCAGGCCCTGCCCGGTCACCCCAATTCCCCCCGGTGTCATACATACCTGTCCGGTCGCAGCGCTGATCCCCCGCGGCCCCCTCCTCCTTCAGTGCACGCTGGCCGGTCACATGAGCAGAGCAGGTGACAGCCAGCACTGTGTTCAGTGTGAGCTGTGCTGCTGCTCGGCAGTCTGCAGCTGTGACCCGGGGAGAGTGGGTGCAGATTTTTGCACCCACTCTCCTCAAATGGAGGGTCTGCCCTCCTAGAAAATGGGGGATACGTTTCCTGAACGTGCCCCCATATTCTAGAAGGTCCAGAGGCGACGTGGGACATCCATATGGATTTCTGCGGACCCATTTTTTTGATTAAATTGGAGAACAAGGGAATGATTTGGGGAGTGTTTTTTCTAATAAAAAATTTTTTGTTGTCTTTTTTTGCTTTTGTTTACTGTCAATTAGTTATGTCTGGTATCTGATAGACGCCGTGACATCACTAATTGCTGGGCTTGATGCCAGGTGACATTACACATCTGGTATCAACCCCATTTATTACCCCGTTAGCCAACGCACCAGGGCGCGGGATGAGTTGGGGCGAAGCGCCAGGATTGGCGCATCTAATGGATGCGCCACTTCTGGGGCAGCTGTGGCCTGCTATTTTTAGGCTGGGAAGAGTCCAATAACCATGGCTCTTCCCACCCTGAGAATACCAGACCTCAGCTGTCAGCTTCACCTTGGCTGGTGATCTAATTTGGGGGGACCCCACGTTATTTTTTTTTTTTATTATTTTTATTTATAAATAAAAAAAAAAACCTGGGGAGCCCTCCAAATTGATCACCAGACAAGATGAAGCTGCCAGCTGTGGTTTGCAGGCTACAGCTGTCTGCTTTACCCTGACTGGCTATCAAAAATAGGGGGGACCCCACGCCATTTTTTTTTTGTTTATGTGATAAAAACTAGGTTAGGCACCCTTTAGTGCCACATGAAAGGTACTAAAGGTGCCAGCGTAGAATATGCAGGGGGGGGGGGGGGTGGGACGTTGTATATATATTTGACCTCCATTGACGCTTTTTAGGCTGGATGCCCACAATCGGGGTTTGCAGCGTTTTGGGCGCAGAGTGTTTTCCCTGCGTCCATGACGCTGCGTTGTGCAGTAGAAGCACAGTGGAAGGAGTTTTAGAACTCTCATGCCCACTGTGCTTCTTTTCTCCGCAGCATAAACTGACCGGTGGCGCAGCTTCCTGAGCCCTCAGCATGTCAATTTATGCTGCGTAGATGAGTGTTCTCTGCAGGTAGAATAGAGCTAAAGTCCACAGCAGCCTGAACCCAAATCGTGGGCATGGCCAGCTGCGTTCTCCCGTTTGCAACACTCACATCTCTGCATGAAGGCTGACACTAGGTACTAGACGCCGTGTCGCTGGATCATGGCCACATAGCCCAACAGTGAGAATATTGTTGCTACAGCTACATTTTGGGTGAAGTAGCTGTGGATTCAAAATGCTTAATATACTGAATAAAATCCTTGAGGGGTGCTGATTCCAAAATGGGGTCACTTGTGGGGGTTTTCTGACGTATAGGTACCCAAGAGGCCCTGCTAATGTGACATGGTGCGCAAAGTTTATTTCAACTTTTCCAAAATTAAAATGGTGCTCCTTCCATTCCAAGCCCTCCCATTTATCCAAACAGTTTTTTGGCCACATGTGGGGTATCCCTGCGCTCACAAGAAATTGGAAAACAACCTGTGGGGTCCACATTTTGTTGTTGCCTCTCAGTTCTTATCTATCTTTTATTTCCATCTCTCTATTTATCAATCCTTCTAGGCTGTTCTTTTCTTTCAGTTTATCCATCCATCCTTCTATGCTTTTCTTTCTGTTTATCCATCCATCCTTCTATGCTTTTCTTTCTGTTTATCCATCCATCCTTCTATGCTTTTCTATTTATCCATCCTTTTTATAATAGTATCCCCTTCTTTTTTTTTTATTTTCAAGCACATGGATGTTATGATTTCATGTCAGTCACTATTTTCTGTTTATTAGGTGGAGTCTATGCCATGCTTATGGGATATGGCTTCACCAGACTACAGCAAGAAGCAGCTGAGGGAAAATAGCTGGATTACGGTCTGCCGGGAGCTGTACCCACGTTGGCATGAGGCCGATGCCAATCTTCAGAATAACATTGGTAATGTGCAATGATGCTTCCTACCATGGGAAACTATATTTGTAACAAATGTGTTGTATGTATTTATATATATATTTTTATTTTATTTTTTTTTTAAAGAAAGTGACATCCGCAAAAGATGGAGATCGGTGAAGGACCGCTTCTTCAAGTGTCTCTCCGAATGCAACAAAAGTGGTGCTTCGCCTTCCAAAACACATATTGCATACCAGGAGGAGTTGCAGTTCTTGTGCAGCGGAAGAGTGTTACGCCAGTAAGTTTAAAAAAAAAAAAAAAAAAAAAAGTTGGTAAATTCATGATTACATCCATTTTGTTATGTATTCACAGGACAGAAGGAAATATTGGTGAGCCAGAGGAGCCTGCGCTTGAGAGCACCATCAACAATGAAGACCAGTCAAGCCATGCCTCAGAAGAATTGGTGGTGCCGCCGCCAATAATTGTAGACCCTCTCTGTCCCACCACAAGTGGGTCTTCTACAGTTGCGCCCATTTCTGGCACTGGTGGTCATGAGATCCAGAGAGCCAAAAAAAGAAAAAACCCCACAACACTGGCTAGTACCAAACCAAATGACCCCCTGACCACCCAAACATTGGAATTCCTTAAAAACACATCCACGGAGGATGAGTTTGATACTTTTGCTTCAAGCATGGCCAAGCGTTTGAGGCAACTGAACAACAAAGCCAAACAATCGGCCTGTATGACGGCCTTTTGTGGCTTGCTTGCTGGGTTTGAGGAAGAAGGGCCGTTCCCCACTGCGGGTGAATTAGTGTGTGGTGTCGAAAAAATGTTTACCTTGAAACGACAGCCACCACAAAATGTCACTATCCCGCAACGATCAGCTGTCACACATGCTACCTGTACCACACCCTTCCAACAGTATCCTGCTTCACATGTGAGACCTAGCAACACATATTTGCAACATGTCAGCCAATCAACAGTTGACCCTACTGACCACCCGATTTCAGGGCCATCCCAAGGCTCGGAAGCCATGGGCGGGTATTTCTCTCGAGATTTTTTTAATCTTTAAATTAATTATTTCATTAAATAACAAACTTATTTGTTTAGTAATAAAAAGTTTAATAAATATATTGTTATACACTATTTGCTGTCTGTGTGTTATTTAAATGCAAGGTTTTGAAAACATTCAAGGTTTTAAATATAAAAACAACATTCTTTAAAAACACATTTTTAATTCAAAAAACACAAACATGTCAGACCACAGTGTAGCATGCTAATGACTGGTGAAAAAAATTTGTAACATCTTGTCTTTCAAGCGGGTTCCTGTCTTCTCTGCTGATCAGGCTGCACAACACCGACACTGGAGTATTGCCAGTGCACGGCACCTTCCGGACTCATAAAGTAGTCAGTGAAGGTATCTCGCACAGAGACACCAGAGTTACTTGGCCGACCAGAAACGGTTAATACTGGCATAAAGCTTCGTGCCTGTGCTTCTTCAAATACATCACTGGTGTACTGACGACCAAAATTGTGGAGCACACAGCACGCTTTTATGACAGCATCAACCGTGCTTGGTTGTAACTGGATGGCTGTGTGAAAGATCCTCCACTGACTACTCATGATTCCAAAGGTGCACTCCACATATCTACGTGCACGACTCAGCCGATAGTTAAAAATCCTCCGCCGGTCATCCAGTCCTCTCCGTGGGTATGGGCGCAGCAGGTTTGTTAGTAAAGGGAAGGCCTCATCCGATACCATCACAAAGGGGACTGGATCTGTGGAGCCCGGCAAAGGTTGAGGGGCTGGGAGTGTTCCGCAATCTCGAAGAATTTGCAGTCCAATCTGTGATGTTCTCAACACCCGAGAATCTCCCGTACTGCCATAAGCACCAACATCAATGGCCACAAAGTTGTAATGGGCATCAGCCACCGCCATGAGGACCACAGAAAAATATTTTTTGTAATTAAAAAAATGTGATCCTGATCGCGGTGGCTTCTGAACCCTAACATGTTTGCCATCAACTGCACCTATGCAGTTGGGGAAGTTGGCCACAGTCTGAAAGCCTGCCGCAACCTGTAGCCAAGTTTCCTCGGTTGGGGAAGGCATCACTATGGGCTGCAACTTCTGCCAGATCACGTTGCATGTGCACCTCACAATTTTGGAAATGGTAGATTTACCAACCCGAAATTGAAGATGCAGGGATGCAAAACTCTCTCCAGTGGCCAGAAATCTGGAAAAGAAAAGAAAATGAAATTAAAACCAGTTTTTCACATTTTTCAAAAATTACATACTTTGCAATTGAATTCACCCATTTTGTTTAGACATGTCAAGTAGGTTCACTACACTGTGTTGAACGTGACATTTCTTTTGTTTTCACTCCCACTATTTCGATGTCTCCCTCTCTCTTTCTATCTCTGTGTGTATTTCTTTGTGTCTTTTATTGTTGGCTGTGTTGTGACAAGAAAACATTACATACAAAAGGTGGTGGCTGCGCATTCTCCTCAAGTGCAGGCTGCATTGTGTAACAGCTATATTGACTTTAATGGAGCCAGGTTTTTTGTGAAATTAATTTAAGTGCGACGTTAACATTTTTACAATCAAAGCATAGTCTACGTCATTCCCTGTGTCACATGAGTGTGGCCAAAATGTCGAGAATAAACATGCAAGGGTGCAGATTCCTGTAGCAGACACACAATCAACAAAAAACAGTGTTTTGTATATAGTACATTACAACTTACCGCAAGGTGATGAGCAGCCTTTCCTCAGCAGAGATAGATTGTCGCATCACACTGTCCTTATATGTTAGCTCAGTTTTGACCATTGATAGTAGCCGATCAAAAGCGTGGATGGGTAGCCGACAAAAAGAAATGAATTTGTCTGGATAGCTTTTTTAAAAAAAATAAAATAATAATAATTAGAAAAAAAACCTGGGCAGTAACAACCAGAAGCAGAGATTACAGAGCTCAAACAAACACTTTTTTGTGTGTTATTTAAAATAAAGTATTTTTCGGTGTGTGTGTTTATTCACTTTACTTTCGGGTTGATCATGTCAGCTGTCACATAGACGCTGCCATGTTCAAGCCTGGACTTGGTTGCGGCGATGCGCAGCCATTAACTACTTATATTACCCTGATTGCCACTGCATCACGGCAACAGGAAGAGCCGGGGACACTCCGGTACTGCTGCATAATGGATGCGACAGTCCCGGGGCAGCTGCGGCTGATATTCTTGGCTGCAGGAGGAGGGGGGGCATTAACCTTGCCCCCCGCCCTCCACAGCCTGAGAATACCGGGCCACCGCTGTGTGTTTACCTGGCTGTACGGTAAAAAAAGGCGGAGCACACGTTTTTTTTTTTTTATTAAATTTGTCCGTTTGATTTGTATGTGTATTCTATATGTCTGTTTGTGAATGGTGTGTGTGTGTTCTATGCCTGGGTCTGTGATCTGTGTGTTTACTCCCTGCTCCGCTTCCTCTTCCTGTCATAATAACATCACTTCCCTGCAAATCGTAGGGCAGCAATGTACATTACCGCAGGTAAACCGCGAAATACCGTAGTGAATTACGCATGAAAATGCAATGAACTGAACAGAATTTGCTGCCTGCATTATTCCCTGCGGGATTTCACGATTACATTGCAGTCAATGGAGTGAAATCACACAGCGACATGCGTAAAAGAAGTGACATGCAATTGTTTTAGTAGCGGGAATCCCGTTGCAAAACATGCAGCTATCAAATTCTGCATAGGGCGCACAGCATTTTTTTTTTCACATAGGTTTTGCTGGTGATTCACTGCAGAGATGTTATGAACATAACACGCAGCGAAACATGCAGCAAAACCGCAGGAAATCCGCGGCAAAAACCGTTAAGTGCGCACAGGCCCTTAGATCCAGATAGTATATGTCAACAAAAAAAGGAAAATAACCTATAGAGACCCATATAGAAATATGGTATTACATAAAGATATACATATGTAGCAAAATAAAAAGACTAGGTTTTGCTCACCGCCTTAAATCGCTGTAAAGTAAGGTGAAATGGCCTTTCTCCTCACGTGCCATAACGAGAGGATGCACCCACATCCTTTTGGTCATTGCCTGCAACATATCGTATTGGTTAATAGAGAACAATAAAGAAAACAGAAACGTTATACAATTTTGGGCAAAAAATTACCTGGCGTCTACGACGACAAAGTAATAACAGTAGAATAAGCAGCCGACTTCGTTGGGCCCTGCGTAGACGTATCTGTCCTGTGGTTTGTGGCATTTTTTATAACAGCCAAGATCACTCTGTTTCCACAATGGAGAATGTAGAGAATGTGGAGAAGAAGGAAATGACATCACAGGTTTTTTTTCCCAAAGGTCTGTGTTCAACCAACTTTATTAACACTGACTAGTCTAAAAAACGCACCTAAAAAAACGCATGAAAAACGCATGAAAAACGCATGAAAAACGCATGAAAAACGCATGAAAAACGCATGCGTTTTCGATGCGTTGTTTCTCAAAAAGCATTGTTTACAATTCTCCCCTCTGCCAGAGGGTGCGTTTTTTTCCGCGCGGAAAAAAAAGCAACGTGTGCACATACCCTAACATTAAAATTTTTATCTTTATGTTTGAAGCTTGAAATGTGGGGAAAGCTTGAAAATTTTTTTCGTTTATGTGTCGTTACATATACACGTCTGTTTATATAATAATTTTTTTCATGTTCATATATGTAATTATATTTCTGGTGTTTCAGATTATTATACTTTGATTCCATATATTTGTAATAAATCCTTTTCCTGGTATTTTGCGGATGCATCTCCATTTATATTCATTGTGCAAATAAATCCATCTCTTTTCCTTCTCTTTGTTTTCGTCTGACGTATTTATTATTCAATATTTATCATTATTGTTTGTCTATTTTTGTATTGATATTTGCTAATGTATACAGTACATTTTTGTTCTGTGTTTTTCTTCTCTCACATGTGACGTTATCTGAGGTTGCTGTGTGGTTGTTTCTGCACCACCCTCCTTTCTTTGTTGGGTGTATATATACCTTCAGTTTATGTCTTTACAAATTGTCATGATTAAAAAGGCATGTTGTGCGTGAAACACAGACACTTACCTAGTCTACGTATGTAGCTAAATGGATAGGTACTGCATTTCTCCTTATCAGAGCGATGTTGCAGCATTCCTGTGATTAGAAGAAGTGATTGCAGTGTGCAGTCACAAAGTCCCCTGGGGGGAATAGTTAAGAAAAAAAAAAAAAATGTAAAAACAAAAAAAAAATTGAAAAAATAAAGACTGAAAAGTTCAAATCAATCCCCTTTTGCCTCGTTGAAAATAAAAATTATAAAACATACATTTGGTATTGCCGCATCCAGAAATGACCACTCAAAATATAAAATCAATTACATCTGATTGTAATTTTCTCGCTACGCAGTGTACCAAATGCCAAAATTACGTTTTTTTTTGGTCGCCACAACATTGCATTAAAATGCAATGGCAGGCAAACACATTGCATCTATACAAAAATAAATTAAAAACTCAAGCTCAAGATGCAAAAAAATAAGCCATCACTGAGCTCCAGATCCCGAAAATTGAGAACACAACGGGTCTCGGAAAATGGCAACAAAAGCACAATTTTTTTTGGACAAACTTCTGAATTTTTTTTTTTCACCATTTAGATTAAATTAACTATATGCATGATGGGTATCTACGAACTCAGAATGACATGTGGAATCATACTGACATCAGTTTTATCATATAGTGAACATGGTGAATAAAGAAAAAAAAAATTGTGGAATTTCACTTTACACATTTGGATTTTTGTTCCTGTTTTCCAGTACACTATATTGTAAAATCAATAATGACATTCAAAAGTACAACTTGTCTAGTAAAAAATAAGCCCTCACATGGCTATATTGTCGGACAAAAAAAAGTTATGGCTCTAGGAAGGGGAGGAACAAACGAAAATGAAAAACAGAAAATAGCCCAGGGGTGAAAAGGTTAAAGAAACCATGGAATGCAATGTCAATGGGCACAGCCGGCAGACCGCTTCAGTGTGGATAGTGTCGCTTATCGAGCAATGCATATGATATTTTAGCATTACTGTAGAATGAAAAGCATTTGCTTGCTAATGTGCTACCAAAGAATAGGGAATGAGCTGGAAGAGAAAAGAAGTTGTCACATTGTAAAATCTACAAAGGCAACTCTTACTCCGAAAGAGGCTGAACTAATGTTGAAGAAATCTACTGCAAGTCACTTCTATCTTTTAAAGGCCCCGTCACACACAACGAGATCGCTAACGAGATCATTGCTGAGTCACAGTTTCTGTGACGCAGCAACGATCTCACCAGCGATCTTGTTATGTGTGACACCTACCAGCGATCAGGCCCCTGCTGTGAGATCTCTAGTCGTTGCAGGATGGTCCAGAACATTGTCTTCAAAGGCGATGTCCTGCTGGGCAGGACGCATCGCTGTGTTTGACGCTGTGTGACAGAGTCCCAAGTACCGCCGAGATAGTTATACAGGTCGCTACTGTGACCTGTATCGTTACTGTGTCGTTGGTAAGGCCTGACTGTGTGACATCTCACCAGCGACCTCCCAGCGACTTACCAGCGATCCTTATCAGGATGTATCGTTGTCGGGATCGCTGGTAAGTCGTTGTGTGTGACTGGACCTTAAGAGTGTTGTGGGCATGATGCAACAAGCAGCAGACAGCCCTTTTAAGTGATAATTCTGTCTCTCACTACACCTGATTAGCACTGTATTTCTCTATGGCCCCTTTCACACGTCAGTGAAAACACACAAATTTTTCACCGACATGATAAAGTTGCGTATGTCCCTCTGTGTGCCATGGTTTTGGCACACATGTGATCTCCATGTGCCATCCTGATTAATACATGGAGATCAGGCACTTACACTCACCTGTCCATGCCGCTGCTGAAGTCTCCCGCGATGCTATGTCCGGCTGTCGCTGCTGTCTCCCTGCTGCAGCTACTTCAGGGTCATGGTGCAGTGCATATTTGTGAGCATAATTAGCCAACGTGGATGAAGACAGCATTTCTGGAGACGGGTGAGTTTAAAAAACGTATTATTTTAAATGTACGTGATTTTTCTTGGAAGTGTTTCACGGATCACACCATAGTGTGGTCTTTGGGACATCAGTGATACCAGAAAAAAAACGGACTTGTCTCAATGCGGAACACACAGACATGCATGTGCGCCGCAAGGAAACATGTCAGATGTATGCACAGAACCACTGATTATAATGGGTCTGTGTATGTCCATGATTCTGGTAAGTATTAAAACTGCAACATACATACCAGAATCACTGACGGGTGAAGGATTGCTATGACAGTATTTTACTAACTTCAGGTTTCATGGCCCCCCCAACAGATCACAATTTTGGGGTTCCTTTAGTACTGCATAGGTGATTGAATTATTAAATCATCAGAAAATGCCAACAGTTCTCTTCACCTGGGAAATATTAAGGAAATCTATAAACCTTCTTTTAATAAATGAGGTTCTGAGAAGGGAAGACATCATATGAAAATGACCTATTGTTTAAATCCGGGTTTTGTTACATGTGTTTTTTTATTTTTTTGTTAAACCAAGATATAGATAGATAGATATATATAGAGATATATCTATATCTATCTATCTATATATCTATATATATCTCGATACCACTGTTGATCAATACAAATAGTCTTGCAATTTTCACACTTGCCTCTGGAACTTTTCAGACTCCCTGTCCTTTCTGGAAGAGTTTTCAGCAATGCTCCTCATCACAGGAAGGATTATAATGACAGATAACAGATCTGTACACAGCTAATAAAAAATCCACAAATCACAATAGGTAATTTCTGTCCTCACTATGATCCCCCTTCCTTCACAATTAACTGAGCACCCCCCCCCCCCCATTAAATGCTTCAATGCAAAAGATGCGGTGAGGATTTATTTTTGGTCTCCATGTACTTCAAACGCTATGTATGAGGTCAGCACGGTGGCTCAGTGGTTAGCACTGCAGTCTTGCAGTGCTGGGGTCCTGGGTTCAAATCCCACCAAGGACACCCTCTGCAAGTTTGTATGTTCTCCCCATGTTTGCGTGGGTTTCCTCCGGTTTTCTCCCACACTTGAAAGACATACAGATAGGGACTTTAGATTGTGAGCCCCAATGGCGCAGAATTAATAGCGCTATATAAATATAAAGATTTGATTTTTTGATTTTAAGAGAAAGTCTAAAGAAACCCCAGTGGCCAGCGGGAAAATTGCAAGATTTGTTATTGTTCATACAGATTGTGATATTAAGTCAAAAATAGTAAAAAAGAGAATTTTGTTACTTACCGTAAATTCTTTTTCTTATAGTTCCGTATTGGGAGACCCAGACCATGGGTGTTTAGCTTCTGCCTCCGGAGGAGACACAAAGTACTACACTTAAAAGTGTAGCTCCTCCCTCTGAGCTTATACACCCCCTGGTAGCCAGTCCTAGCCAGTTTAGTGCAAAAGCTGAAGGAGAATAGCCACCCACAAGTAGAACCGAGTAAGAACCGGAACAACCGGAGACTCTGTCCACGACAACAGCCGGTGATAACACACGGAACAAGAAAATTGCCAACAGGCAACAGGGAGGGTGCTGGGTCTCCCAATACAGAACTATAAGAAAAAGAATTTCCGGTAAGTAACAAAATTCTCTTCTTCTTTATCGTTCCTTTGGGAGACCCAGACCATGGGACGTTCCAAAGCTGTCCCTGGGTGGGAATAAACAGAAAAAACTAAGAAGTAGGCGGAGCCTAACTTCACAAGTGGGCAACAGCCGCCTGAAGGATGCATCTGCCCAAGCTCGCATCTGACGAAGCATGAGCATGCACTTGGTAGTGCTTCGAAGAGGTATGCAGGCTAGTCCAAGTGGCAGCCTGACAGACTTGTTGAGCCGTAGCCTGGTGCCTAAAAGCCCAAGAGGCACCGACAGCTCTGGTCGAGTGTGCTTTGATCCCCGGCGGGGGAGGCACCTGAGTACTCTGGTAGGCGTCCGAAATGGTCGATCTAATCCAACGGGCCAAGGTCGGCTTAGAAGCAGAGAGACCCATGCGCCGCCCTGTGGTTAGCACAAAAAGAGAGGTGCACCGCCTAAGCGCAGCGGTGCGAGACACATAAATCCGGAGAGCACGCACCAGATCTAGAGTATGCAGCGCTTTCTCAAAGCGATGAACAGGGGCCGGACAGAAGGAAGGCAAGGAAATATCCTGGTTAAGGTGGAAGGTGGAAGGGAGAGATCACCTTAGGAAGAAAGTCCGGGGTCGGACGGAGAACTACCTTGTCTTGGTGAAAAAACAAAAAAGGTGACTCCGAGGAGAGCGCAGCCAAATCAGAGACTCTCCTGAGAGACGTTATGGCTACTAGAAAGGCCACCTTTTGAGAAAGACGATACAAAGAAACCCCCCTAAGGGGCTCGAAAGGGGGTTTCTGCAATACCGTGAGGACCAAGTTAAGGTCCCAGGGATCCAAGGGCCGCCGATAAGGCGGAATGATGAGACGCACCTTGCATGAACGTGCGGACCTGAGCCAGCCGGGCGAGACGCCGCTGGAACAGCACTGATAGAGCTGAGACTTGTCCCTTGAGAGAGTTGAGGGACAGTCCTAGCTGCACACCGGACTGTAAAAAAGACAGAAGGGTCGGCAACGAGAATGGCCAAGGAGAATGGCCGGAAGAGCGACACCAGGACAGGAAAATTTTCCAAGTCCTGTGATAGATCTTGACGGAGGAAGACTTACGGGCCTGAGTCATAGTGGAGATGACATCAGGAGGAATACCAGAAGCCGTCAAAATCCAGGACTCAAAGCCACGCCGTCAATTTGAGTGCCACAGAATTCGCGCGGAAAAACGGACCTTGCGAGAGCAGGTCTGGACGGTCCGGAAGATGCCACGGCATCTCCACGGACAGTTGGAGCAGGTCCGGATACCAAGCTCGCCTGGGCCAGTCCGGTGCAATGAGGATGACTCGACGGCCCTCCATTCTGATCTTGCAAAGGACTCTGGGCAAGAGAGTTAGAGGGGGAAACACGTAGGACAGACGAAACTGGGACCAGTCTTGAACCAGAGCGTCCGCGGCAAAGGCCTGAGGATCGTGGGAGCGAGCCACATAAACCGGAACCTTGTTGTTGTGATGGGATGCCATTAGGTCCACGTCCGGAGTGCCCCACTTGCGGCAGATTGACTGAAACACTGCCGGGTGCAGGGACCACTCGCCACCGTCCACGGATTGACGGCTGAGATAATCTGCCTCCCAGTTTTCTACGCCAGGGATGTGGACTGCGGATATGGTGGACTTGGAGTCCTCCGCCCATTGAAGAATGCGTTGGACCTCCAACATTGCCAGGCGGCTGCGTGTCCCGCCTTGGTGATTGATGTAGGCAACCGCTGTCGCGTTGTCTGACTGGACTCGAATGTGCCTGCCCGCCAACAGGTGGTGAAAGGCTAGGAGAGCTAGAAGCACAGCTCTGGTTTCCAGCACATTGATTGAAAGGGCTGACTCGGACGGAGTCCAAGTGCCCTGTGCTCTGTGGTGGAGATGTACCGCTCCCCAGCCGGAAAGGCTGGCATCCGTGTTGAGAATCACCCAGGACGGAGTCAGGAAGGAGCGCCCTTGGGACAGGGAGAGGGGTCGAAGCCACCACTGAAGAGAGCTCCTGGTCCGTGGCGACAGAGCCATTAACCTCTGTAAGGAGGAAGGCCGCTTGTCCCAACAGCGGAGAATGTCCAGCTGCAGAGGACGCAGATGGAACTGGGCAAAGGGAACCGCCTCCATGGAGGCCACCATTTGACCCAGAACCTACATCAGGCGCCTGAGGGAATAACGGCGGGGCCGCAGGAGAGAGCGCACCGCTAGCCAGAGAGACTGCTGTTTGATTAAGGGCAACTTCACAAGTGCCGGCAAAGTATCGAACTGCATCCCTAGGTACGTGAGACTCTGGGTCGGAGTCAGAGTGGATTTGGGAAGATTGACAATCCACCCGAATTGGGCTAGGGTGGCGAGAGTGAGCGAAACACTCCGCTGACAGTCTGCGCTGGATGGACCCTTGACCAGAAGGTCGTCCAGATAAGGAAGCACTGCTAACCCCTGGAGGTGCAGGACCGCAATCACTGCCGCCATGACCTTGGTGAATACCCGAGGGGCCGTGGCTAACCCGAAGGGGAGAGCCACGAATTGGAAATGATCCTCTCCTATCGCAAAACGTAACCAACGCTGATGTGACACTGCGATTGGCACATGTAGATAGGCATCTCTGATGTCGATGGACGCCAGGAACTCCCCTTGGGTCATAGAGGCAATGACTGATCGCAGAGACTCCATGCGAAAACGCCGCACCCGGACATGCTTGTTGAGAAGCTTGAGATCCAGGATGGGCCGGAAGGTACCGTCCTTTTTTGGAACTAGGAAGAGATTTGAGTAAAAACCTCTGAACCGTTCCTGAGCGGGAACTGGGACAATCACTCCGTTTGCCTGCAAGGACGCCACGGCCTGCGAGAAGGCGGCGGCCTTGGAGCAGGGGGAAGTTGAGAGAAAAAATCTGTTTGGAGGGCTGGAAGAGAATTCTATCCTGTAGCCGTGAGATATGATGTCTCTCACCCACTGATCGGAGACTTGCTTTAACCAAGCGTCGCCAAAGTGGGAGAGCCTGCCACCGACTAAGGACGTGGCTGGAGCGGGCCGAGAGTCATGAGGAAGCTGCCTTAGTGGCAGAACCTCCTGCGGTCTTCTGCGGACGCGCTTTTGGGCGCCAGTTGGATTTCTGATCCTTGGCTGAGTTAGCGGACGAGGCGGAAGGCTTAGAGGATGACCAGTTGGAGGAACGAAAGGAACGAAACCTCGATTGATTCCTACCCTGGGCGGGTTTCCTGGTCTTGGTTTGTGGCATGGAAGTACTCTTCCCGCCAGTAGCTTCTTTAATGATTTCATCCAGCTGTTCACCAAACAGCCGTGAACCAGCAAAAGGGAGCCCAGCAAGAAACTTCTTGGAAGAAGCATCTGCCTTCCACTCTCGAAGCCACAAAATCCTGCGGATAACAAGAGAATTAGCTGAAGCCACCGCAGTGCGGTGAGCAGCCTCTAGCATGGCAGACATGGCATAAGATGAGAAAGCTGAAGCCTGAGCAGTTAAGGTAACCATCTCAGGCATAGATTCCTTGGTGAGGGAATGCATCTCCTCTAGAGAAGCAGAGATGGCTTTGAGAGCCCACACTGCTGCAAAAGTCGGGGAAAACGCGGCCCTCGCAGCTTCATCCACAGATTTGGCCAGAAGGTCAATCTGACGGTCAGTGGAATCCTTAAGTGAGGTGCCGTCAGCCACCGACACAACGGTCCGGGCTGATAGCCTAGACACCGGAGGGTCTACCTTTGGGGAGTGAGACCACTCCTTGACCACCTCAGGTGGAAATGGAAACCGGTCATCAGAACCACGCTTTGGAAAGCGTTTATCAGGGCAGGCCCTGGGTTTGGTCACAGCGGTCTGAAAACTGGAGTGGTTAAAGAACACACTCTTCACTCTCTTAGGCGAGGTAAACTGATGTTTTTCTGCCAAAGAGAGTTGCTCCTCTGATACTGGCGGATTGAGATCCAGCACAGAATTATAGAAGCAATCAAATCACTAAGATCTGAGTCACCCTCAGAGAAATCGATGGGATACATAGCCTCCGAGCCCCCAGTGAGGGCATCCTCCTCATCTTGAGAGTCAGCTCTTGAGACAGAGCCGTGGGATGGGGAGGGGGAGGAAACCCTGCGCCTTCTCTTAGAAGGACGGGGTCTGGGATCAGATGATGAATCCTCCGTGAGCTCCGATGGACGGAGGTCAGAGGATAGGAGTCCTCTGTCAAGAGTATTAGAGGCACCCTGTGAGGGAGGCTGATGCATATTCATCAAAGTCCTGGTCAAAAGTCCCATGGACTCAGCAAATGACTGGGATATGGACCTAGAAAAGGACTCTACCCAGGCCGGGGGTTCAGTCACAGGTGCAGCAGCAGCCTGAGAGACCACTGGGGGTGAGACTCCAGGCTGTGGCACCGCTAAGTTAGAGCAACCATCACAGTGTGGATAAATGCTCGGCTCAGGCAGCAGGAGCTTACATGCAGAATAAAGCTTTGGAGCCTTGCTCCTTGTGTGAGACATGCTGCTGGAGTGGGGGCTTTGCAAAGAATGAACCCCAGGGAGAATATACAGAGGTCCACAACCGGAGACCAGCTGTGGCTTACTAGACCGCTGAGCGCGGTGTTGTGTGCCCTCCAGATCCCGAAGCCCGGTCCCCCAGTCGCAGCACCTCAGCAGAGATGCAGAATGCAGGATGTCCCAGAGCAGAGTGAACTCTGCCTGAGAAATGACTAGGGGGCGTTCCTATAAAAGAGCGGAAACTGGAGGGCTAGAGAGTCCTGCAGGGAAGGAGGGACACCCCAGCAGTGGGGAGTGTCCCTCCCCTGTGTAGAACGGCCGCCGGGAGGAGCCGAACCTGTCCCTCTGCATGAGTGACATGCGAGGGCAGGAAAATGAAACTAGGCCTCCGGCGAAGCCGGGGCCTAAATTTAAGCGGCGAGGCCGACAAGCAGGCACCATCGGCACGGTTCTCAGGCAAAAGCTAGAGAATCCGCCGGAAAAGTTAAAACAATCACATCCAGCATACTCTCCCCTTACAATAAAGAACCGGGACCCCCAACATAAACGTCTCAGGTACTTAGCTGCTGAGACGCAGGGCCATGTCCCTGGGGATGAGTGCTCCGGTCCAACAGAATCCTCAAGGGGCTGTGGATGGAGACCGGACTCCTGCCAGGCATGGAGACCGTGCTGGCTCCCACTTCAAGCCAGAGCCCAGAAGGGATGGTGAAGGAGCGCGGCATGTAAGGCTGCAGCCTTGTAAATCAACCTTAACAACACCGCCGACACAGTGGGGTGAGAAGGGACATGCCGGGGGTCCAGACATGGACCCGCTTTTCCTCAAACTCTTTCCAAAAGTCAAACAAATCAGATGAGAATGCATGTGTGGATGTATGCCTCCTGACACAAAGCAATAAACTGGCTAGGACTGGCTACCAGGGGGTGTATAAGCTCAGAGGGAGGAGCTGCACTTTTAAGTGTAGTACTTTGTGTGTCCTAGGAGGCAGAAGCTAAACACCCATGGTTTGGGTCTCCCAAAGGAACGATAAAGAAAATAAAATTTACCTAAATGTAAATGATAGGTCATTTTCTGATGAGATCTTCCCATTAATGTGTTTGATAATTATCAAAATGTCACTGTAAACCATCACTCTACAATGCTCTATACAGAACTTAGCAACACAAATTGATATAGTATGTACGGTAAATATCTATGTATATTTATTAAATATATTTGGCTCTCTTCTCGTCATCTGCTCTGACTTGCTATCAAATCAAGGTGCCATAACAATGAAAGGATATGTATATAAAGCACACGCACATTACACATTTCTCTTAATTTATTCCAAGAAAAAAAGGTTAGAAACAAGGAAGCGGATCTGCCACCAAATTTTACAATAGAAGATGCATATTAACTTTATTTAAGGTTGAGGAAAAATAAAATCATAAAATGGTTATATAATCCTTTCTGACATGCATTTTCAAAATAATTACACCAGCCTCATCAGATCTAGATTTATAGAATTCATAGTGTACTGTAAAATCTGGTTACAGATCCACTTTTAAGTCTTGTTTTTCCAAAGGAAAGTCCTGGTTAAAAGTAAAACTTCTACAAAAGAAGAGCATGTGGGACTTCATTAGGTGTGATTCTTCTGGCTGTCAGGTGAATTCAGCACTTTGTGATTTTCTGATCATTATGACCGTGCGTATGTCAGTGCCGTTATAAGTAACTGTGTGGGTAAAAAAACAATCCACTTCAACAAGCCAAGTTGTAGGGTAGCCCTAGCCATAAAGGGTTGGTTCACCATTACATCCAGTGTATAGCTCATAATAAATGAATCATTTGTAAAGAAACGTTCATACGTCTTCAGTGAATAATTTATGACCTGGTGTTCATAGTATACAGAAATGTGCGGGTCCAGCTAGAGTTGCTGATTAGGGATGATTGAATACCTCAAATATTCGGCTTTGCGAATATCCGATGAATAGGTCGCCGCTATGCGAATATTCGATGCGCAATGTAAGTCTATAGCAAGCTCGAATAGTTGTTATTCGGGTTTCCCATAGACTTACATTGCGCATCAAATATTTGCGAATAGCAGCGAGTTATTCGGCAAATATTCACGAAGCCGAATATTTGAGGTATGCGATCATCCCTATTGCTGATATACACACTCTCCATATACGTATTCTCTGATCACTGCAGAGCAGCCAATAGGAACAGCTTGTCGGACACAAACTTATTTCTATTGGCTGAGCAATCAGTATGCAGCATTCAGTACAGAAGATGGACCTTCACGTTGCTATATACACATTCATCACTAGTTGGCACCACAGTACATGGGATAACATTATTACTGTAGATATTTTTAAAATCCATTTGCAAATAAAAAATTTTTATGGACAGTGATCCACAATTTTTTTTTTATTGTAGATGTGATATGTAATGGTGGGCCAAATATCAGTTTCCGAGGGCACTGTGGTCTTTGTAAGAGTGCTGTCATTGTGTAGCTCAAGATCCATGTAAATCTATATCACTGTGCATTAATAGGCAAGTTATGGACAGTGAGTCACAGAATGTTCCCCTATAACCACAGCACTTATTACTATTCAGGATCCAGAGGTGATTACGTTATGTTTTGGATATTTTTTCTAATTTAATACTGTCTAATTCTAAGCAGATCATTAGGGGTTTGGATGCAGGGAACTCAGGCATCTTTGCAGGGCAGGAGACAGGAGCGCACACATCTCGGACATCTTTTGAGTGATCGGAGGGCAGTCTTAGGCCCCTTACACACATCGTTTTTTTGCTGTCAGTCACAATCTGTCGAATTTAAAAAAAAAAACCAAAAAAAAACGGATCCAGCGACTAATGTCGCTGGATCAGTTTTTTTCTCGTCGACTTGTATTATCGAAGGATGGCCTCACGTTTCATCAGTCGCTTGACGGATCCGTCAAAAATTGTTTGTCCGTTGGATGGAGACACCGGAGAAAGTAACATTTTTTGTCTGTCGAAAAAATGGACAGTGACGGATCAGTAGCCCTCCATTGTTTGGTAGAATGGAAGCCTATGGGGCACAGGATCAGTTTTTTTGAACTGAGTATGCTCCATTTATTATTTAGCCCCCAGCTAGTCTGATCAGTCGAAAAACGGATCCGTCGCATCAGTTTTGCCACAATCTGCGACGGATCCGTCGAGAAAACGGATTGTGACTGACGGCAAAAAAAACTGAGGCGTGAATGGGGCCCTAGGACCCAGACCTCCCACAGATCTGCCCAGATATAAAGCTCCTAAAACAAAAAAATTACTGAAAGTTTACTCTATAAAACATATATACTTTTAATAATTCTATTGCATGTCTATGGCACACCCCAAAGACCTTCATATGCTCCATTTTCGAAGTTCTCCTTTAATATTGCAAACCTGTTATTTGCATGCACTAGTTTAACCATTAATACGACTAGATACCAGTACAGGCTTTAAAGTGGCAGATTTTCTAATGACAAACGTTCACTTCTAGAGAAGCTTGAAGCCACCGTGCACTGCAAAGCTATGCAATTCTCACAAGCAGCAGCGTGTGCTGCCGGAGCAGTGATACAGAACTTGTTAGCCTTCCTGTAAGAGAATTAGTAAGATTAATCAGTGACACATTTAGTTAGATGTACTTGTAAAAATATGAAAATATGTTAAATTGTCTATTTCCTTTCATTGCACTTCATTTTCCACCAAATTAAATTCTTCTTTCTGTGATGGGTTTGTGTCATATTTTGCCTGAAGAGACCGCCCGATGTATCGCCAGTATTCTGTTCTAATGGTGTCCTTCTCTTTGGCCAGGATCTCACAGAGCTAAAAAGAAAATGGCATATTGTATTAACATGGATGTATTGACTTCATTTTGCTATAAATTAGTTGTGCAATGTAAAGAATTGTTTATAAAAGGTTAAACTAGCTGAGTTACGAAATAAATAGTCAAGTGACGTAAATGTATAGTTTAGGAAAGTCATGTATTCACTTATGTAAAAAGAAAAAAAAAGTATGTTTTGTATACTAAAATTTAGAATTTGTTTATTTAAATGTCAGTACTTGGCCATATTGACGATGCACTTAAGGTCAGTTAGATGGATCGGCCAGCCACAAGATACATCCGCTGATCTGTAAACTTTTACTGATTGGCGGTCGTATAAATACTTGTTTACACCGGAAAATCAAAGTAACGCCTTGCCCGCACT
This sequence comes from Anomaloglossus baeobatrachus, assembly GCF_048569485.1. Classification (NCBI taxonomy): domain Eukaryota; kingdom Metazoa; phylum Chordata; class Amphibia; order Anura; family Aromobatidae; genus Anomaloglossus; species Anomaloglossus baeobatrachus. Next base: position 372,198,662 of record NC_134353.1, read on the forward strand.
CTTCGTTTTTTGGTGCATTCTTTATGGGGGTTTTCACTGCGTTTTTCTGCCATGTGGTGCAGATTAAGAGCACAGTGCTCGGAGGAGGAGATGAAAAGTTCTCCAATCTTCTAAATTCTACGAGTCTACAGAAATTGTACTGCCCTCGGAGGTCATCTGTGTACAGTCCAATGACTTCTACGCATCTGTCTTGAATGGGTGCCCAAAGTCCAAGATGCACCGACACAGCATGATCAGGCTGAATCGGCACAAGAAAAAAAAACAAAAAAAAAAAACAAACAATGAAACGCTGATCAGCACTGCCCCATAGTAAAATAGTCCAAGGGCTATCAGATAAAATATTGGATATCCCTCATATGTTATACAATCATGTGAGCGAACCCCAAGAGATGGCATTATGGGATGCTGATTGATTGTCATGGCAGCTGGCGGCTTAATGAAGTTTGCCATGTTTGTACTCCTACCACGTTCTACCAGTATTGGAGTGTATTGTACCAGAGATCAAGTGATCACAGATTTAAAGAGTCAAATTGTAATATAATACATTAAAATTTTAGCATTCTCGCTCACTCTCAATAAAGTTATAGCTATATTCCTATTAGATATTAATGATAGTTTTCTTATTTTTATTATCTGACTTTATTGATGTGCTTTCACTGTTCTAAATGGCATTACAAAAGAAATGTAACTCAGGGGTGCACAACCTGTGGCCAGCAATACCCTTCTGTGTGACCCTCAACCATCTGCATTGTGTGGTGTAACATCGTGATGATGACTAAGGGTATGTGCGCACGTTGCTTTTTACCTGCTCTTTACCTGCTTTTTTGCTGCTTTTTCTTCTGCGCTGTTTAATGCCAAAATGGATGTGTTCTTCTATTCAAGCAAAGTCTATGGGAATTTGGGTTTCTTGTTCACACTATGTTGTTCAAAATGCTGCCTTTTTGTGGCAGAACTTTGGTCAAAAGAAGGGAATTTTGTTTACTTACCGTAAATTCCTTTTCTTCTAGCTCTAATTGGGAGACCCAGACAATTTGTGTATAGGCTATGCCTCCGGAGGCCGCACAAAGTACTACACTTAAAAGTGTTAGGCCCCTCCCCTTCTGCCTATACACCCCCCGTGCTCCCACGGGCTGCTCAGTTTTGGTGCAAAAGCAAGAAGGAGGAAAAATAATTATAAACTGGTTTAAAGTAACTTCAATCCGAAGGAAACTCGGAGAACTGAAACCATTCAACATGAACAACATGTGTACACAAAAAAACAGGGGCGGGTGCTGGGTCTCTCAATTAGAGCTAGAAGAAAAGGAATTTACGGTAAGTAAACAAAATTCCCTTCTTTTTCGCTCTATTGGGAGACCCAGACAATTGGGACGTCCAAAAGCAGTCCCTGGGTGGGTAAAATAATACCTCGTAAGAGAGCCGTAAAACGGCCCTTTCCTACAGGTGGGCAACCGCCGCCTGAAGGACTCGTCTACCTAGGCTGGCATCCGCCGCAGCATAGGTATGCACCTGATAGTGCTTCGTGAAAGTGTGCAGGCTCGACCAGGTAGCCGCCTGACACACCTGTTGAGCCGCAGCCTGGTGCCTCAAAGCCCAGGATGCTCCCACGGCTCTGGTAGAATGGGCCTTCAGCCCTGAGGGAACCGGAAGCCCAGCCGAACGGTAAGCTTCGATAATTGGCTCCTTGATCCACCGAGCCAGGGTTGATTTGGAAGCCTGTGACCCTTTACGCTGGCCAGCGACAAGGACAAAGAGTGCATCCGAGCGGCGCAGGGGCGCCGTACGAGAAATGTAGAGTCTGAGTGCTCTCACCAGATCTAACAAGTGCAAATCCTTTTCACATTGGTGAACTGGATGAGGATAAAAAGAGGGTAAGGAAATATCCTGATTGAGATGAAAGGGGGATACCACCTTAGGGAGAAATTCCGGAACCGGACGTAGAACCACCTTGTCCTGGTGAAAAACCAGAAAAGGGGCTTTGCACGACAACGCTGCTAGCTCAGACACTCTCCGAAGAGAAGTGACTGCTACTAGAAAAACCACTTTCTGCGAAAGTCGTGAGAGGGAGATATCTCTCATTGGCTCGAATGGTGGTTTCTGAAGAACCATCAGCACCCTGTTTAGATCCCAGGGTTCTAACGGCCGCTTGTAAGGTGGAACGATGTGACAAACTCCCTGCAGGAACGTGCGTACCTGTGGAAGTCTAGCTAGGCGCTTCTGGAAAAACACAGAGAGCGCTGAAACTTGTCCCTTAAGGGAACCGAGCGACAAACCCTTTTCCAGTCCAGATTGAAGGAAGGACAGAAAAGTAGGTAATGCAAATGGCCAGGGAGAAAAACCCTGAGCAGAGCACCACGACAGGAAAATTTTCCACGTCCTGTGGTAGATCTTGGCGGACGTTGGTTTCCTAGCCTGTCTCATAGTGGCAATGACTTCTTGAGATAACCCTGAAGACGCTAGGATCCAGGACTCAATGGCCACACAGTCAGGTTGAGGGCCGCAGAATTCAGATGGAAAAACGGCCCTTGAGACAGCAAGTCTGGTCGGTCTGGTAGTGCCCACGGTTGGCCGACCGTGAGATGCCACAGATCCGGGTACCACGACCTCCTCGGCCAGTCTGGAGCGACGAGGATGGCGCGGCGGCAGTCGGCCCTGATCTTGCGTAACACTCTGGGCAACAGTGCCAGCGGAGGAAACACATAAGGGAGCTGAAACTGCGACCAATCCTGAACTAAGGCGTCTGCCGCCAGAGCTCTGGGATCTTGAGACCGTGCCATGAACGTTGGTACCTTGTTGTTGTGCCGGGACGCCATGAGGTCGACGTCCGGCACCCCCCAGCGGCAACAGATCTCCTGAAACACGTCCGGGTGAAGGGACCATTCCCCTGCGTCCATGCCCTGGCGACTGAGATAATCTGCTTCCCAGTTTTCCACGCCTGGGATGTGAACTGCGGATATGGTGGAGGCCGTGGCTTCCACCCACATCAAAATCCGCCGGACTTCCTGGAAGGCTTGTCGACTGCGTGTGCCGCCTTGGTGGTTGATGTATGCCACCGCTGTGGAATTGTCCGACTGAATTCGGATCTGCTTGCCTTCCAGCCACTGCTGGAACGCTTTCAGGGCAAGATACACTGCCCGAATTTCCAGAACATTGATCTGAAGCGAGGACTCTTGCCGGGACCACGTACCCTGAGTCCTGTGGTGGAGAAAAACCGCTCCCCACCCTGACAGACTTGCGTCCGTCGTGACTACTTCCCAGGATGGGGGTAGGAAGGATTTCCCCTTCGATAATGAAGTGGGAAGAAGCCACCACCGAAGGGAAGCTTTGGTCGCCTGAGAGAGGGAGACGGTCCTGTCGAGGGACGTCGGCTTCCTGTCCCATTTGCGTAGGATGTCCCATTGAAGAGGACGCAGGTGAAACTGCGCGAAAGGGACTGCTTCCATTGCTGCCACCATCTTCCCCAGGAAGTGCATGAGGCGCCTCAAGGGGTGTGACTGGCCTTGAAGGAGAGATTGTACCCCTGTCTGTAGTGACCGCTGCTTGATCAGCGGAAGCTTCACTATCGCTGAGAGGGTATGAAACTCCATGCCAAGGTATGTGAGCGATTGGGCCGGTGTCAGATTTGACTTTGGAAAATTGATGATCCACCCGAAACTCTGGAGAGTCTCCAGGGTAGCGTCGAGGCTGTGTTGGCATGCCTCTTGAGAGGGTGCCTTGATCAACAGATCGTCCAAGTACGGGATCACCGAGTGACCCTGAGAATGGAGGACCGCTACTACAGTAGCCATAACCTTGGTGAAAACCCGTGGGGCTGTTGCCAGGCCGAATGGCAGTGCCACGAACTGCAGGTGTTCGTTTCCTATGGCGAAGCGCAAGAAGCGCTGGTGCTCTGGAGCAATCGGTACGTGGAGATAAGCATCTTTGATATCGATCGATGCAAGGAAATCTCCTTGGGACATTGAGGCGATGACGGAGCGAAGGGATTCCATCCGGAACCGTCTGGTCTTTACGTGTTTGTTGAGAAGTTTCAGGTCTAGGACAGGACGGAAAGACCCGTCCTTCTTTGGGACCACAAACAAGTTGGAGTAAAAACCGTGGCCCTGTTGATGAAGAGGAACAGGGACCACCACTCCTTCTGCCTTCAGAGTGCCCAGCGCCTGCAGAAGAGCCTCGGCTCTCTCGGGAGGCGGAGAAGACCTGAAGAATCGAGTCGTGGGACGAGAGGTGAACTCAATCTTGTAACCGTGAGACAGAATGTCTCTCACCCAGCGGTCTTTTATTTGTGGCAGCCAGGCGTCGCAAAAGCGGGAGAGCCTGCCACCGACCGAGGATGCTACTAGAGGAGGTCGAAAGTCATGAGGAAGCCGCCTTGTTAGCGGTGCCTCCAATGTTCTTTTTAGGACGTGACTTAGACCGCCATGCATCAGAGTTCCTTTGTTCTTTCTGAGACCTTTTGGACGAGGAGAATTGGGACCTGCCCGCGCCCCGAAAGGACCGAAACCTCGCCTGCCCTCTCCTCTGTTGGGGAATGTTCTGTTTGGGCTGGGGTAAGGATGTATCCTTTCCCTTGGATTGTTTGATGATTTCATCCAGACGCTCGCCAAACAGCCTGTCGCCAGAAATTGGCAAACTGGTTAAGCGCTTTTTGGAAGCAGAATCTGCCTTCCATTCCCGTAGCCACAAGGCCCTGCGGAGTACCACCGAATTGGCGGTCGCCACCGCCGTACGGCTCACAAAGTCCAGGACAGCATTAATAGCGTAAGACGCAATTGCCGAGGTCTGGGTGGTAATGGATGCCACTTGTGGCGCGGCCGTGCAAGTGGCTACTTCAATTTGCGCTTGACCTGCTGAGATAGCTTGCAGCGCCCATACGGCTGCGAATGCTGGGGCAAAAGAAGCTCCGATAGCTTCATAGATGGATTTCCACCAGAGCTCCATCTGCCTGTCAGTGGCATCTTTGAGCGAGGCCCCATCTTCCACTGCAAGTATGGATCTAGCCGCCAGTCTGGAGATTGGAGGATCCACTTTGGGACATTGAGTCCAACCTTTAACCACGTCCGGGGGGAAAGGATAACGTGTATCCTTAAGGCGCTTAGAAAAAACGCTTATCTGGACAAGCATGGTGATTCTGGATTGCCTCTCTGAAATCAGAGTGGTCTAGAAACATACTCTGTGTCCGCTTGGGAAACCTGAAACGAAATTTCTCCTGCTGAGAAGCTGACTCCTCCGCCGGAGGGGCTGAGGGAGAAATATCCAGCAACTGATGGATGGACGCAATAAGATCGTTTACTATGGCGTCCCCGTCTGGAGTATTAAGATTGAGAGCGCTCTCAGGATCAGAATCCTGATCAGCTGTCTCCGCATCATCAACCAAAGATTCCCCCCGCTGAGACCCTAAACAATATGATGTCGAGGGAAATTCTAAGCGAGCCCGCGTAGTCAATCTGGGGCTGGGGTCTAAGTCAGAACCCTCAGACTGGGATGTAGGAGATACCCCGGGAGGACATTGTTGGTCCAACTGAGGGGGGCCCGGGAACAACGATTCAACAGGGTCCCGTTGCTGAGATACCGGCCTGGACTGCAAGGCTTCTAGTATCTTAGCCATAGTCTCAGAGAGTTTAGCAAACTCAGTCCCCGTCACCTGGACAGTGTCAACAGGTGTCTCCCCCTGGGCCCCTCTTAGCATAGGCTCCGGCTGAAGAAGTGGCACAGGGGTCGAACACTGCACACAATGAGGGTCAGTGGAACCTGCCGGTAGTGGGGTCTTACAAGCGGCGCAGGCAGCATAATAAGCCTGTGTTTTGGCACCCCTGCCTTTTGTGGGCGCCATGCTATAGTTTTCCTTGAGTTACACAAAAGGGTATATAGCCAGAATGCACTGTGCTCATACAGTGTAAAGTATATATGATACACAAATAATGTACCAATACACTACAGCACCATGGGGCTAGCACCAACAGGTGCTGCTTACCAGCCGCCTAAAGCGGTTGTGAGGCCACCAGAGACCGTGTCTGGGTCTCCCAGGACTTGTCCCTCTTCTGCAGCGTCGGTGGAGCTGACAGGAATGGCTGCGGCGTCCTGACGAGATGAGGGAGCTGTGGGCGTGGCCGAGAGAGCGCGAACTGGTGCTCACACCGTGCACAGTGAGGGGGGTGGAGTATGTAAATCATACTCCAGCCCTCAGAGCTGCTCGCTCCGTGCAGCGTCCCGCCCTTCCCCCTGCCTGTCAGGGCTGAGGGCGGGAGAAAAGTAAACTAGGCCGCAAGGAAGCCGGGGACTCTAGTAATAAACGCGGCCGCCGTAAAAGCGCGGCCGGTGTGAAAGTCCCCGGCGAACTACAAGTCCCAGCCGCGCCGCAGTGTCCCATGGCAGCGGCGGTTAGTGCGGTAGCCCTTACATATAAACACACTCAGCGACGCTGAGTGTGTAATGGCACATATAGACCCGGTCAGCGCCGCGGTCCCCGGTGCACTAGCACACCCAGCAAAGCTGAGGTGATGCCGTGCGCGGTCCCCACAGGGATACAGAGTACCTCCAAGATGCAGGGCCATGTCCCTGAACGATACTCGGCTCCTATCCATCAGGCTCCACAGGAGTTGTGGATGAAGCGCGGTCTCAGTGCCTGGAGACCGGTAAGATCCCACTTCACCCAGAGCCCAGAGGGGGATGGGGAAGGAAAGCAGCATGTGGGCTCCAGCCTCCGTACCCGCAATGGATACCTCAACCTTAACAACACCGCCGACAAGAGTGGGGTGAGAAGGGAGCATGCTGGGGGCCCTATATGGGCCCACTTTTCTTCCATCCGACATAGTCAGCAGCTGCTGCTGACCAATCTGTGGAGCTGTGCTGTGCGTGTCTGACCTCCTTCGCACAAAGCAAAAAACTGAGCAGCCCGTGGGAGCACGGGGGGTGTATAGGCAGAAGGGGAGGGGCCTAACACTTTTAAGTGTAGTACTTTGTGCGGCCTCCGGAGGCATAGCCTATGCACCAATTGTCTGGGTCTCCCAATAGAGCGAAAAAGAAACTCAGCTTTGCAGTGCAAAACCCAAATGGCAAAAACAATTGACATGTTGCTTCTTTGAAAAGCTGAGTTTTTGACCAAAGTTCTGCCACAAAAAGGCAGCATTTTGAACAACATAGTGTGAACAAGAAACCCAAATTCCCATAGACTTTGCTTGAATAGAAGAACACATCCATTTTGGCATTAAACAGCGCAGAAGAAAAAGCAGCAAAAAAGCAGGTAAAAAGCAGGTAAAAAGCAACGTGCGCACATACCCTAATTATGAATGGTGTTGTTGTAAGGGGGGTGCAGAGCTCAGCCCACACCAGACCTGCAAACCGGCAATATACTGGATGTTGTTCCTGTATAGTGTGTGTATTAGTAAACGGCCACTAGGTGGCCACAGTGTGTAAGCGGCTTTCCTGGTGCTCCCCGCCTGGAGGGAGTTAGTGAATGGGAGGGGCTTAGTTTGAAAAAGAGCGGTTAATAAGTCAGTTGGTGTGAGGAGAGTCCCTGAGGGAGAGGCTGCGTTTGTAAGAGGGGTGGTGGAGGAACATCCGAAAAACTCTAATTTGACATGACCTTGTGGGTCGAATCTGGGTGCCGGACACGCAGTGTGGCCCGGGTGGTGGCCATTGCCTGGCGGAGACCTAACAAATCCCCTCAATCAGCGAAAGGTCAGTGGGCCCTTGAGAGAGAAGCAGGTCCTGACTAACCGGAAAGACCTTTGATTCTGCCGTGGATAGTGAAGCTGAAGGAGAGGAGGAGAAGCTTAGGAACACCAACGGGAGCTCGAGTACTAGGGAAACGGCGGATCGGAAAAATGTACAAATTAAGAGCAGCTCCGGTTGCTAAGGTCACGATCGAAGAGTAAAGAAGGAGCATATGTCAAAAGTACAGTATTTAAGATTGATGTCCCCTGTAACATTTAAGAAGCGTGCCCGCCCATGGCGTGATAAACTGTTCAGTATAGAGAAGTTGATGTTGGAGAAACAGTGTCCATGTGTGGTGTTTGGGGACACTGGGGCCTGCTGCAGTCGGCAGCTGGGAAGTGGCCCAGAAGAAACGAAAACTGGTCCTGGCCTTCGGCCCGAAAGTGTCCCGCACCACAAGTCCCAGCAACCCTTGCCCTGTACTAGAGGGGAGACGCGGTGCAGAGAAATGTCCCAGGGCTGTGCTGCAGCAAACCGGCAGCATCTGTCACGACTACCACCGCACCCCGCCGCCCATCTAACATGGTCATTTTCTGGATCAGCCATATTTAGGCAGAATGTAAGTCCTCAAACCTATAGCAGAGAAAGGAGTAGATGAAGTGAAGAAATGGCCATGCTTAAGTGCAGTTATATTCATTTTAGTGTATGGGAGAAGGGGAACTGTGGAGAATTTCAGCGTCTGGTGTACAATACAACATAGAGCACTGAATGCATTGTATCTACCTTGCGGGACTGCAAACCTAAGAGAAGGGTACTGCTACCTTACTGACATATGAGAGCCCTATAAATGGAGCCAGTACCTATTAGATATGTATGGCTTATACTATCAATATGCAGTAAATGTCTCAGAAGTTAGTACTTTAGTAATGTATCCCATGGGGTTAGTTCAACCTGACAGTGTAGCCTTCAGATCCAATATGCTGCACACCCCAGGTCTAACTGAACAAGCCTGCAAACTGGACTGTATCTGTCTATTGAAAACTGTGAGCATAAAGTAGATAAATCACCATGCCTGGGATCTATCAATGTCCATGTTTCCTACTTCCTTCAATACAACTACAGTGGAACCTTGCTTAACGAGAACAATCCGTTCTGGGAGTGTGGTTGTTAATCAAGTTACTCGTTCAGCAGAGCAAGATTTCCCATAGGAAATAATTGCAATGCTGACAATTCGTTCCACAAGGTGTTAAATGTCCCATCCTGGTCCCCTATTCTATCATTCCACACATGCACAGAGGCACACAAACATGTACAAACACACACAAACACACACAAACACACAAGCACGCATGCACACGCACATATTATATGCTCACCTTACCTTCCATTCCATCGCCGGTCTCCTGGGACTTGCTGTTCTCCGGTGCAGGCCGTGTATCGGGTAACCATAACGACGAGGGCGGAGCTTCCTGCCAGAGCGCTGACGTCAAAGGCAGAGCCTCTTGCCTCTGATTGGCCAGCGCGCTGCCTTTGAGTAGCGGTGACAGGAACCAGGAAGTTCCTCCTTCGTCGCTATGGATGCCGATGCCTGGAGTGGAGCGGCGCACTGCACTACAGGACCCAGGAGACCGGCGATGAAACGGAAGGTACACATATTATATGCTCACCTTACCTTCTGTTCCACCGCCGGCCTCATGGTACTTTTAGTTCGCCGTGATGTACCCGGGAACGACAAGAACCATGAGCCCGGTGGTAGAACGGAAGGTAAGGTGAGCATAATACTGTATGTGCGTGCGTGCGTGTTTGTGCGTACATGTGTGTGTTTGTGTGAACTGCAAGTGCGGGTCAGAGCGCGGTGGATGTATGGAACCGGAAGTGTGTGCGGTGAGGATTTCGCTCGCACAGCAAAGCTTTCTCGTAAAGCGGGTTACAAATTTACAGAAAGCTTTGCTTGTATAGCGAAATTCTCGTTAAGTGGGTTACTCGTTAAGCGAGGTACCTCTGTATATAATACCATAAACTAAAGTCAAGCTAGTGTTAGGGTTTAACATTTTCCCAAAATTAAACAAATACAAAATAGTACAAACCTCTAGCGCTTGTTTCAAAATTTCTTCTGTGTTGTCACATTTTTTCTCTAACATGTCATCATATAAATCTATTAGAAAGGCCAAGAGTAATGGAGAGCTGTGCGTTTGCTGCAAAGTCTGAATCTGCTCCAACAGTCTTGGATAATCTGACATGCCTCGATCTTGTAAGATTCTAAAAAAAACAAACATTGGTTGCAAGTAAGCCTTTTGTAATTAAAAAAAAAAAAAAAAAAAAAAAAAAAAGCCTCAAACAACAGCTAAAATTACTTCTGTACATCCTATCCATATCACGCAGACCTCTACAAGGATCCTTAGGCTATGTCCGCACGTTGCTTTTTACCTGCTTTTTTGCTGCTTTTTCAACTGCAGCGTTTAATGCCAAAATGGTTGTGTTCTGCTTTTCAAGCAAAGTCTATGGGAATTTGGGTTTCTTGTCCGCACTATGCAGTTCAAACTGCAGCCTTTTTGTTGCAGAACTTTGGTCAAAAACTCAGCTTTGCAGTGCAAAAGCCAAATGGCAAAAACAATTGACATGTCACTGCGATGGAACAATGAATGTGGGACTATAGACATGCATTACTGCTATGAAAAACATGAAAAGTGAGACAGCACACAAAATTGGCCAGATTTTACGTGAACCCAACAGCCAGCACCAAGGCGACCTCATTTTTCTTTGATACCTATCAAACTAATGCCACTACTCCTTAACTTCCAAAAACATGGGAAATGACCTTTTACATATCAGTATATTAAAGTGAAGGGAAGGTTTGAAGAAACAATTTATATATAAACCCTTAAAACATCATTTTATTGGTAAGCTTAAAACATCCAAAAAATACACACAATCTAGAATCTAAAGTGCACAGGTGGAGAAGGAGAGGGTAAAGAATAAAAACCCTAAATGTAAGCCTCTCTCCTATCCACTACCTCACGCGGGGGTTGGCACCCTAAAAAACGATATGGCGCCCCCACTCACCGACGGCTATCCTTGACCTGCCCTAAAATAACCCTAACGGCAGGTATGAAAAGGTGCTCAAAACTGATAAAGTGCAAGAGTGCGGATAGCCAGTGAGGTATAAAAAGAGGATCGTGTATGTCCAATTGCCTTGTGCCCGAATTTCCTCACATTGATAGATCGGTGAGGTGGGTATGGCTCTTGACAGAGGTTAGGCGGGAGAAGGTCAAAAAAAGGGGGGGACCCTAGTACCTGTCACCTGATTGCTCCCTACCTCAAGCGGGGGTCGGCACCCTAAACAAAGCGATACAGTATGGCACCCCCACACCACGATGGCTACCGCTAAGTGAGTCCCTATTGCACCCTGTCAGATAATACATACATACACAATAATATATATATATATTATATATATATATATATATATATTATATATATATATATATACATATACATACAATAATATAATATATATATATATATCTATATATACATACAATAATATATATATATATATATATATATATATATATATATATATATATATATATATATATATATATATATATATATATATATATATATATATATATATATAATATATATATATATATATATATAGTGCCTGTGCTGTGAACCTAAAGTGCATAGTGGTACATATATAGCAATAAGAACAGAGGGCACTTATACTGAAATGCAGTAATAGTTTATAGCAGCATCCAGATCAGAAAGTGCCTGTGCTTAATCAGAGTGCAGGGTACTAAAAATAGGGTGTACTCATCACTAATACACGATCCGATTGTCGCCTCTGGTTGCCTCAACGCGTTTCTCCCTCCAGGGTCATCAGGAGGCCTGATAATCAGCGTGATAGACAGATGTCAAGATAAGGACTTCTATCAATGTGAGGAAATTCGGGCACAAGGCAATTGGACATACATGATCCTCTTTTTATACCTCACTGGCTATCCGCACTCTTGCACTTTATCAGTTTTGAGCACCTTTTCATACCTGCCGTTAGGGTGATTTTAGGGCAGGTCAAGGATAGCCATCGGTGAGTGGGGGCGCCATATCGTTTTTTAGGGTGCCAACCCCCGCGTGAGGTAGTGGATAGGAGGGAGGCTTACATTTAGGGTTTTTATTCTTTACCCTCCTCCCTTCTCCACCTGTGCACTTTAGGTTCTATATTGTGTGTATTTTTTTGGATGTTTTAAGCTTACCAATAAAATGATGTTTTAAGGGTTTATATATAAATTGCTTTTACATATCAGCTAAACTCCTGCCCAACAAACCTCTTATCTTTAGGATCTTGAAGTCTACAGTGTATAGGCATCACTGCGGGTTCCATGCTTTTACATGACAAGTATGAGAATACCCTTTTATAGTAAGAATACTTTTCATTCCCCTATCCTTTGCCCAGGTTACCTGAGACCCCAGAACTGTGATTATTCCTCATCTTTTCCATGCACTTTATCGACTGTTTTACATACTATTATACCTGAAAAAAAACCTTGAACCTGTTGGACAGGACTAAAATATATAAATAAAAAAACACAAAAAAAAGGAGGGAAAAAGTAATGAAAAAGAAAAAAAAAATGAATCAATATTTAGATTGATAATTGCCTTTAGAAATCTTATACACTGCTAAATGCATTATAGAATTACCAACACTAACTAGCAGAAAAAACTATTTGCATTAATTTTCACTATATACGGGCGGCACGGTGGCTCAGTTGTTAGCACTGCAGTCTTGTGGTGGCTCAGTGGTTAGCACTGCAGTCTTGCAGCGCTGAGGTCCTGGGCTCAAATGCCACCAAGGACAATATCTGCAAGGAGTTTGTATGTTCTCCCCGTGTTTGCGTGGGTTTCCTCCGGGTACTCCGGTTTCCTCCCACACTCCAAAGACATACAGATATGGACTCTAGATTGTGAGCCCCAATGGGGACAGTGTTACCAGTGTATGTAAAGCGCTGTGGAATTAATAGCGCTATATAAATGAATAAAATTATTATTATTATACAGAACTGCTGAAGCTCTTGAAAGAGGAGAGGCAAGATAGCTGCAATTCTAATACACACATACGAATTGCTTAGTGCCAACAACTGCAATTACACTACTTAGAGAACTAATCCAATATCTTACCCTCGCAAATAGTTCCAAGCACTCTCATTATGAGGAGCAACCTTGATCATCTCTAGAGCATATCTGTGGGATAAAAGGAGGTAATCTTCAGATAGACTTTGTATAATAAAACTAATATATATTATATAATAAACATCGTTAAAACTAATAAAAACCATATCTGAGATTATATTTTATTTATTAGGGATGAGAGGATCCGCGGATGTTCGTGTTCGCCAGAACTTTAGTTAAAGTCTGGTTTGGCACACGGACCTCATAAGTCAGTCAATGGGGACCTGAACTTTGGTGCTGTAAAATGGTTGTAGCAAGGGCTAAAGGGCTGCAAAAGAGGCTAAAAGCAGGACAATCAATTGCTCTGCAATCAAATGTGGATAGGGAACCCCAAGCTGTCTGCTTTACTTTGGCTGGTTATAAAGCTGGGAAGGTTATTTGGCAGTTTTCAGCCTAAAAATAACAGCACACAGCCGCACCAGAAGTAGTGCATTCATTAGATGCACCAATTCTGGCGCTTTACCCAGCTCTTCCCAATTGCCCTAGTGCGGTAATATTTTTGGGGTTGATGTCAGCTGTGAATTGACAGCTGGCATAAAGCCCAGAGTTTAGTAATGGAGAGGCGTCTATTAGACATTCTTATTACTAACCCGGCAACTGTACAGATTATTCAAATAGACTCCGCCATACTCCTTCATTCACAAATTTAATTAAAAAATATTCGAAGTTCTGACTTAATCCAATGGTGTAATGTCCCACAACATCCAGCAAATCCTATGAAGCCTTGTTCTGAGAATTAAACTAGTGAAAGACTGGAGTGTGTGTGGGGGGGGCAGGTCTTTAAAGGGAACCTGTCAGGTGCAATATGCACCCAGAACCACGAACATTTCTGGGTGCATATCGCTAATCCCTGCGAAAAAGTATTTCTAAAGATCTTTTATTGTATGCTAATGAGCGAGGGCAGTAGTCCGCTGGGCGTTAGTTCTCCGGCCAATTGCCCCTCATTAGCATGTTAGTACGCCCCGTGGGTGTGCTATCATGCTAATGAATATGCAGCATCAGAGGATGATCTCACTCACCTCTCCGCCGCCATCGCTGGATTTCGGCTCAGTGCGCATGACCCAGGATTTTGAATCATGCGCACTACTTCAGTTTGAAGCCAGGACGCGTACACCCAGCCTCAGTGTGCATGACCCAAACTCCGGGATCATGCGCACTGAGCCAAAATCCCCGGTCGGACACGATGGCAGCTGGAGAGGTGAGTGATATCATTCTGTGACGCTGCACATTCATTAGCATGATAGCACACCCACAGGGGCGTACTAACATGCTAATGAGGGGTGACTGGCCGAGGAACTAGTCCCCTTGCTCATTTGCATACGGTAAAAGATCTTTAGAAATACTTTTTCTTAAGATCTCTATCTATGCTAGTGTATACAGGGACGGGAACTGCTCAGGATTCTGGGTGCATATTGGACCTGACAGGTTCAGTTTAATCAAATAAAGTGTGTGTGTGAACTGTACACTTACCGGGTTACTAATGGGGGTGTCTGATAGGTGCTTATTAAAATATAGGTATTGCAGGTTCTCCTCCTTCATGAGGCACAACCTGCTTGTTCATGTAACTTTCCTGACGGACTAAGCATCTCTCCATTTCTCAAAGTGGCTGCTGATGGAGGAGCATGTGACAAATCAGTCTTCCAATTGAAAAACAGCTTTCTTATGGCATTGTAGTAGATTGATCGACAGGTCTGGTCATATGCTCCTTTATCAGCCATTTTAACAAATAGAGGCTGCACAAACAAGAGGCACATAGTGGCCACATTTCTTTACATTTAAGGCTAAGTTCACACTTCCGTTGTTTTGCATCAGTCACAATCCGTAGCCTTGAGGAATTACAGTATCCTGCAAAATATTTTGCAGGAATCCTGTTTTTTCCCCATAGACTTCTATTAGTGACGGATTGTGACTGATGATGATGCTGCGTTGCATCCGCTGCGTCGCGGTCAGTCGTTTTTTAACTGACCGCCGGGCGGGAGCAACGCAGCCTGTAACGTTTTTTGAGCAGCGCAATCCGTAGGATTTTGCTGCGCATGCGCTCTCTGGCTCCCTGCCCCCGTAACCAGGATAAACAAACATCGGATAACCAAGCAATGCACTTTGGTTAGTTACCCGATATTTACAGTGGTTACGGGTGCAAGGAGCCCGCGCTAAACGGTGTACGCTGGTATCCAAGATAAATATCGGGTAACCAAGCAAAGTGCTTTGCTTTTAGTTACCCGATATTTACCCTGGATACAGTGTGCAAGGAGGCCGACACTCCACTACTCGGCTCCGCCCCCTCCTGCACGTGTGTACACACACACACACGCTCACACTCACTTGTCCTCAGCCCTGCAGTCCCCGCAGCACTGAAGTCCACAGCTCCATGGCCCCGCTCGGCTCCGCCCCCTCCCGCACTCCGCATGTACACAAGCATGTAGACACACACACACACACACACACACACACACACACACACCTGTGCCCAGCCATGCAGACCGCGGCACTGACGTCCTCAGAACTCCGCCCCCCCAACTCCGCCCCCAGCACGCAACGGAGTCCGACAATGATTCTTTTCTTTGTCACCGTTGTCATCCGTTGTACAACGTATCAGTCACATGCGTCAAGCAACGCATGTGACTGATGCAAAACAACGGAAATGTGAACTAAGCCTTAGAGGAAAATCAGAACTCTCCAAGCTCTACAAATAACCGCACAATGGAAGAAAATAGACAAACATAGTACAATAATGGTGCTCAATAACGGTCCGAATGAATATTTTATAATAATGCCCACAGAATAGTAAACAAATAATATTTGTGTCCTTCATAATACTGTTAACGGTATACAGCAGGGGCTATGATGGTGTGGTAAACAGTATAGTCTACCTCTAGTCTGTATTTTTCCCTGACAGTGCTCTTTGGGGATGTAGCTGCTGATGGATGGATTCCACTAGAAGCCTTAAAAAAAGAGGGTTATCCAGGATTAATTACTGTATTTTTTGCTTTATAAGACTCACCGGATTATAAGACGCATCCCAAATTTAGAGATAAAAAAAAAACAAAAAAAAAAAACCAACACTTAAAAAAAATAAATAAAATGGGGTCTGTCTTATACTTTGGTGTTGTCTTACCGGAGGGGGGCAGCAGTGGTGGTTAAGCAGTGTCACAGGGGGTAGCGGTTGTGCTGGCAGGCGCGGCGAGTCAGTGGCGGCAGGCGCTGTGGCATCCATGGCGGCAGGTGCGGCGTGTCCGTAGCGGCAGGTGCAGCAGGCTGGTGCGGTGAGTGTCCCAGTGTCCATGGTCCCGGTTCAAATGATGGTGACCTTATTCAAGGGCTCCATCTGGGCACGCGCTGACTCCCGGAGCGGCGTGTGCGCAAATGGAGCTCTCATCCAAAAGCTCCATCTGCGCATGTGCCCGCTCCCGGCGCCATCATTTGAAACCGTGGACACACTGGGAAGCCTGCCACACAGCTGCCCGCATGCACAGAGTGGCAGCCAGCAGGCCACCCGCACACAAGCACAGGCACCTGGCCACCCGAACGCACCCGATCGCCGCACAGACAGGCCCCCTAGAAAAAGCTATATTTGAATTTTAAGACGCACCCCTCACTTTCCTCCCAAATCTTTGGGAAGAAAAGTGCATCTCAATCCGAAAAATACGGTACATTTTTTCCACTGTGGGCCTAAAAACAGACAGACCGTTCCAAACAAGGTAGGTACTTGCCTTGTTCTACCTGGCTCAGAATGGTCATGGACCACTCCTGCTGGTGATTTTACGGAGGACATAAACAGAGCAGCAGCTGCTCTTCTGCTCTGTTGACAGGGCGTATCGGCCGATGTTGTGTTGATTGACAGCTGACTCCCCGCAGTTAGGCAGTGGAGAGCTGGATTTCAATCAGAATGACATTGGCAATCACCTCACATCAACAGCGCAAGAGGGTAAGTGAAGCTACTGCTCTGTCGACATGACATCAGCAGACGTCGCAGAATCACTGGCACGAACGGTCTGACTGCTCTGTCCTGGCTGAGTTCTCTGCTGGGCAGAACAGGCAGGTAGTTAACAAGGAAGTCGCTCTTTGGTCCATAGTAAAAAAACAAAAATTGTACCCCTTTAATGTTGGCATCTCTTGCAGAACGCCACTATGCTGTGAATTTGTTACAGTACCAACATCCACAAAATGTAGTTGTGCTTGTTATTACTTATTAGCAGAAATGCTCCTAATGATAAGAGAATAGCATGTATTAGATAGCGGTTATAAATACAAAACGATAAACTATATCACTTACTGGACCTCTCTTTCTAGGATCTGGGGATTGCTATACCCAGACGTATTAGAAATAATAAAGTATCTTTGGTTCCATGCAGAATTGTTCCGGAGATCTCTTGCTAACAACAGGTCAACGTACTGTAACTCATGATCCCATAAATTGAACTCCTAGAAAATTAAATATTTGAAGTGTTAAAATAAATTATAAAAAAAAAATTAAAGTTTAAAGACATTTATTGCTAATCATGCCTAGTAGACATACTTAACAAAAGTGTGTAGAGCCACAAGTAGTGATCGCTGGCCCAAATGAGCAACAAACGTATTGTTCAGCAATGCAGTACCTGAATGACCCACTGCCTGTGCTGCCATGCATGATAGTTTTTGGAGTCCTGGTTTAAAATATCTGCAATAAATTCCAGTTCTTCTGATGGATCTTTTAACAATTCGACCAGGACTCTTCTGTGGTGCCTAAAGGAAAGAATAATTGCAAAAAAAAAAAATATAAATAAAAATACTCTGCATATGAATCAAATAAAAGGATTTTTAGGTTATTTTCTTGATTTTGTAAATTATTAGTTAGGATGACCAACAGTTCCTTGTCTTAAAGGGGTTGTCCACTACTTTGGCACTGATGGCCTATCCTTAGGATAGGTCATCACTGTCTGATCTGCCGGGGTTTCAACGCCCCGCACCTCCGATCAGCTGTTCTCGGTCCCGGCGGCGGCAGCAGGGGACCGGAAATGCTCAGTTCTAGCGCTGCTCTGTCTTCTAATAGCAGCTGAAGCCGGGTACTGCACATCTGCCTCCTATTGATTAGAATGGGAGGCGGATGTGTAGTTCGCAGCCGCGGACACTATCAGAAGACAGAGCAGCGCTGGGACTGAGCATTTCTGGCTCCCTGCTGCCGGGACCAAAAACAACTGATCGGCCGGGGTGCGGGGAGTCGGACCCGGGCTGATCAGGCATTAATGACCTATTATAAAATATAAGCCATTAATGTCAAAGTAGTGGACAACCCCTTTAACATGAACCTGTCGGGTGCACTATGCACCCAGGAGCATGAGCAGTTCTGGGTACATATTACTAATCCCTGCCTGACCATCCCTGTATACACTAGTATAGATAAAGGGATCTTTAGAAAAAGTATTTTTAAAGCTCTTATCTTATGCTAATGAGTGCAGAGACTAGTCCCTAGGGCGTTATTTCCCCCGACTAGCTGCTCTCTTAGTGTGGTAGCATGCCCACAGGGGTGTACTGACATACTAATCAATGCAGCGTCACCGGCGGTGCAGCGCGTACCTGTGCTCGCTCTGAATTCTGAATGCCAGGCATTTCCGGTCATGTGCAGTATGAAGCCAGGTGTACGCGTCCCAGCTTCAGATAGGTCTAGTGCACATGAAGAGAAGTGCGGGGACATTCAGCTCAGCGTTCACCGCGGACACAGGTACGCGCGTCTCCGCTGGTGACGCTGCAGTGAATAGCATGTTAGCACGCCCACAGGGGTGTACTAAGAGCAGCTAGTCGGGGGATATAACAACCAGGGGACTAGTCCCTGCGCTCATTAGCAGAAGATAAAAGATCTTTAGAAATACTTTTTCTATAGACCTCTTTATCTATGCTAGTGTATACAGGGACTGGCAGGGATTAGCAATATGCACCCAGAACTGCTCGTGGCTCTGGGTGCATATTGCACCTGACAGGTTCACTTTAATGTTCATCACAGAGCCCTTCAGGCTAAGGAATATATTTAGTATGTCTGAATAGGTTTACTGGGCGAGATAGACTGCCATACTGTAGATGAGGCAGCACCATGTCCACTACTGACTCCAAAGTAATGTTATTCCAAGGCAACATGGTTGCTCAGTGGTTAGCACTGTTGCTTTATAGCGCTGGGGTCCTGGGTTGAATTCCCACCAATCACACCATCTGCGAGGAGTTTGTATGTGCTCCCTCTATCTGGGTTTCCTCCTTGTATTCTGGTTTGCTCACAAAGTTTCTGGTAGGGAATTTAGATTGTGAGCCCCAATGGGGAATGTGATGATGTATAGCACTATTAGTTACTCAGACAAGTAAAATAAATGGCATGGACATTTAAAATAAAAACAGAAAAATAGCATTTGAGAGGTTCCCCATACACATAGTCATGGCCGAAAGTGTTGGCACCCTGAAATTGTTCCAGAAAATGAACTCACAGAAAATTATTGCAATTGCACATGGCTTTGTCATACACGTTTTTCTTGTGCGTATTGGAACAACAACAGAAAAAAAGGCAAGTTGGACATAATTTCACAAAAAATTAACAACAACAATGGGCCAGTCAAAAATGTTCGCACCTTTCTAAAATTGTGGGTAAACAACTCTGTTTCAAGATGTGGGCAATATGAAAATCACACCTGAAACCAGATAAAAAGGGAAGAAGCTGACAATATTTGCATTGTTTGTCTGCGTGTGCCATACTAAGCATGGAGAACAGAGAGAAGATTACAACTGTCTGAGGACTGGAGAACCAAAATTGGTGAAAAATATACAAACAAACAATCTCCAGAAATCTTAATGTTCCTTTGTCCTCGGTGTGCAATGTAATTAAGAAGTTTACAACCCATGGCACTATAGGTAATCTTCCTGGATGTGGACGACAGAGAATAATTGCAACGCATAGTTCAGATGGTGGATAAGCAGCCCTAATCAAGTTTCAGAGAAATTCAAACTGTCCTGTAGGCTCAAGGCACACCAGTATCAGCACAAACAAGCTGTTGACATTTCAATGAAATGCTATGGCAAGAGACCCAGTAGGACCCCACTGCTGATACAGACCTAAAGCTACACTACAGTTTGCAAAAATGTATGCGAGTAAGCCAAAATCCCTCTGGGAAAGAGTCTTGTGGACAGATGAGACCAAGATAGAGCTTTTTGGAAAAGCACATCATTCTACTCTTAACTGAAAATGGAATAAAGCCTACAAAGAAAAGAACACAGTACCCACAGTCAAATATGGTGGGGGTTTAAGATGTTTTGGGGTTGTTTTGTTGACTCTGGCACTTGGTGCCTTGACTGTGTGCAAGCCATCATGAAAGTGAGGTGGGACTGGGGCGTGACACCATAGCTCATTTAATTCATGGGGAGTGATTGAGTTCCTTTTGCTACAAATATTAATCCAATGGGGTGTGGCACAACGTGACTGGATGCAACATAGCGAGCTCCCGCCGAGAACCTGGTAATTTATCCTGCGTACACCCCACAATACCCTTCGCAAAGTGGAAGGAGGACGGCCGTGTAAACAGCCCTGGCAAACCAGGAACTGGTCTTTTGGGGTCTGGAGAAGCAGTGATGACCCATAAGAGGCAGAGGGATCTTGGCGCTGAGATGAGAACACATGCCCAAGCAGGCACAGGCTTCTTTTTCCACCACTTATACTTTTCATATATTCTATTTTGATGTCAATCAATATAAAAGCAGTTGCAGGAAGGCTATGATAAAGAATGTTGTACATTTATGCTAAAATACTCACGATGCTTGTTTAACTTCGTCATTAGCCTTCGTCCTTTCTTACAGAAATGTTTTTCTGTGTTCATTTCTTGTTTTCTGGTTACAGAATATATATGTAATTTTGGAACACAAGCTATGTCCAATGATTATCAATGTAACCATTCATATAGACATTATAATGTTATTCAGCACTTTGAGGTCTAAGGGGAAAACGTTTCTCCTTGCGGAGACCTGACAATCCAGTCCGGCTGCCAGTGAGGAGTCCTATAGCTACAATGCTCCTCTGGGAAATATTCATACTGTCTCCTTCCTCCCTGAAGAGATAATTTGAATAAATCAGCACTTTGAGTAATTTTTTCCTTTTTAGCGCTTTAGTATTTGCGCCTTATTCCATGTTTTGTGCCACCTTTTAATTCCTCTCGTTTAGAAGTCTTATTTTATAAAAATTGACAGTCACAATTGATGAATCGAGATCACTGTGTGTAAGATAGTATTTAAAGGGAACCTGTCACCAGTTTTTGCCCTATAAGCTGCGGCCACCACCAGTGGGGCTCTTATATATAGCATTCTAACATGGTGTATATATAAGAGGGCAGGCTGCTGAGTAAAAGGTAAAAAACACTTTATAATTCTTACCTAAACCGGTTGCTGCGGTGGATGTGGCTCATATGGGCGTCTCCCTTCTCCGGTGCCTCCTCTTTCGGCCATCTTCGTTCTCCTTCTGAAGCCTGTGTGCATGACGTGTCTACGTCATACACACTCGCCGATCCCGCGCATGCGCACTACAATACTTTGATCTGCCCTGCTCAGGTCAGATCAAAGTGCGCCTGCTCAGGACCTGAATGCCGGCGAGTGTTGATGACGTTGGATGCGTCATGCACTGCGGCTTCAGAAGACGAAGGACGAAGATGGCCGAAAGAGTAGGCGCTGGAGGACGAAGATGCCCATTTGAGCAACATCCACCGCACTGCCCCTTAGGTAAGTATTATAAAGTGTTTTTTACGTTCTACACAGCGGCCTGGGCTCTTATACACAGCATGTTAGAATGCAGCCTATAGGCCCCAAAACTGCTGACAGGTTCCCTTTAATCGATTGGCCATACTCAGTGACTGTAAACACGGTAATAAATAAAAAAAAACTACCCTTACCAGACTTGGTAATTTTTTGGCTGGTCCTCAATTATTGCTGTTATATAGTTCATTTCCTCTTGTAAGTCTTTCTTTAGAGACTGCAACAGTACTCTTCTATAATGCCTAAGATACAAATAGATTCACCTATTAATACACAATATGGTATATATATATATATATATATATATATATATATATATATATATATATATATATATATATATATATATATATATATATATATATATATATATATATATATATATATATATATATATATATAGATACATATACATACACACATACACAAAACAATTGGCATTCATTTCTACAGAAGAATAGAAAAGAATACCACAAAAATTACTCATTTATTTTGTCACAAATTTCCATAGGACTGCCTGCTTAGATGCGTTAAATTAATAAATTCGCACATAATCATGTTGTGCAGTTGTCACGTGTCATCAGCCATTTATGAAAATTAGAACGGTTATATGGGGCCAAACACCATCATATAAGCTCCCCCACAAATATCTGGATACCGCATTCTGCACCAACTACAGGATTTGGGGGTAAAGGTAGCAGAACTGAGATAAATGAATACACCTTAACCGCTACCTGGATGACATGTCTGGGATATGTGCAGAAGAATATCCAACCCATAACCTATTTTTTCAAATAGTCCTTTCTACAGAAAGAAAGCAGAAGCAGCAAGGCTTGTTCTCCATCTTTCCCACTGTCTCCCACAATATGAAGAGGCAGAGTGTATATGGTCCAACTGCTGGCTTTGGATTTACGTTTCATTAATAAAGAGAAGCCTGTTTCCAAAAGCCCCTTTTCCATATAAACTAAGAGTAGGAAGAGAGCCACTAGTCTAAGGCTGCACATCCGGCTTGAGCAGTGCGGCTCAATCCAGCTGTGCAAGCTATGCAACAGATGCGGTGAAAACACCGCATCCTCTGCATAAGTTTTTCCCATGCGGCCCATCCGGTTTTTGCCGCTTGTGGCATGCTACTGAGCATGCGCAGTGGCAAAAACCGCATGCGGCGGCCAGATGCGGTTTTTGCCGCATCCGGCTGCCATAGGCATGTATTGACAAAAATGCGCCGTGTCGGCCGAATGTGGCGCGATGCGGTTTTTTTTTTTGCCGCATGAAAAAACGTGCCAGGCAACATTCCATCCGGCCGCCGCATCGGCTAAATCTGCCGCATGCGGCACAAACCGGATGGAACGCAAGGCCATGCGGCACAATGCGGCACTAATTAAAGTCTATGCAGGAAAAACGCAACCGGCAGCAAAAAAAAACCGTTGCGATTTTCCTGCAAAGGGCCGGATTGTGCCGCATTGCAGAAAGCGGAGGTGTGAAGCTGCTCCTGCCCTGGTGGATCTGACGCGAATATGTACTACATGTTAGCCGATACATTAGCATGGGAGCCAACGTCACATCATATTCCTCCAGCAGTAGCTGCCAAGATATATAGGTGACAAGTAGAGATTACAGAAGAGGGACTTACTATCATTAGTGTCATGCCAGGTACAGGGAAGTGATTGTGACCCCTGGCCAAACCTACCGCTGGTACCTGGGGTCCCTCACCACCCTAAATAGGTACAGTACCTATGCGCCAAGGCGCATACCAGAAACTAGATATCCCTAGTACTGGATCATAAATAGGGGTGGGATGAGCTCTTCGTCAACCCCACTAAACACTATAGAAGACACAAGGAGGAACATACAGGGGTAAAATGCATGAACTACTTAACCACAGATGACAAAGTTCAGCCACGATACTACAGATGAGTACAAGCCACCTGTTTGCAACCAGAGCTTGAATGAACTGGATATCTCCAGCACAAGTCCAGGGAAGATGGGAATATTTACGCACAAGGGAAATACTGATAATCAGCAGTTGGACGGAAGGAAAGCTTCCCTGGGTCCTAAAGGGGAATGGATGAAAACCCAGCAGGAAAGCTACCTGTACCAAGGAATTCTAACAGCAGGAACAATGGAAAGTCAAAGAGCGTTTTGAGCAGCCAAACGCTGTGACCTTCTATGGCCAGAAACCACATTACTGTGTCACACCCGTGACATTAGTTGGGACAATATAGATAGTTACTCAACCGCTGACAAGAATTAATAAAATGAATACTGAAATATTCAGCATCGCAGTGAACAAATCTATCCATCACCCTTAGGCCAAGTTCACAACCATATTTTTGGTTGAAGCGTAGACTTGTGAAAAAATAGACAGAACCTAGATGAATGTTATTCAATAGGACAGTGCAGATGAGCATTATTATTTTTTATTAAACAAAGCAAATCTGTGCATGAACAATATAAGTATCAACATTCACCATTTTCTTCTGTGTGTCAGATGAGACGCGCCTATTCAAGTCTATGGGTGCGCAAATACATTTTTACGTGGCCTGGAAGCAGATCATGCTGACAAATAACCCTCTGTTACTCACCACACTGTGTAGTTAGCAGCATTCAGTTCGATGGCATCACCCGTCAGCTTAAAAGCTCTTTCACTCCTCTCATCTTGCTGAAGAACAGCCCGGAAGTAGTCATAAACATCGCGGACTGAAAGGCAAGCGTCAGATTATCAGCCCTGCACTGCAACGAGGCACAGGAAGCTTTACTGATAGAATGATGTGCGGATTACTTGCATTTTTGAGGCGTTTCTAATAATGAAACACACTAAAAACACATGCACATTTTTTACCTGTGGATTTTCTGCAACTTATGGAAGTCTATGGGGAAAATCTGCATGGAAAACTCAGCATTTAAACAGAGTAAAATAAAAAAAAAGGGTACATAGCCCGAAAGGGTTTTTCTGGTTGCAATTTGATTATAATAAAAAACAAAACAAAACAAAACAAAACAAAAAAAAAAACAAACAACAACTGTGCTTTACTCACCCTTCCCCCATCAAATGTAGAGTATCTGCTGCTCCCAGTGTCTGTTATTGTCAACTGCGTAACCAACAACTGCGGATAGCGGCGTTGCCTATATTAATGGTGTGAATAGATAGCAGTAACAGACACGGGGAACAGTGAAGGCTCATTGCTGGACCTGAGAAGGAATTTTTATTTAGTTTTTTTTTTTTTAAACCGGCTGCCAGGGAAAAAAGCTTTTCTGTAGACAGGCAAGTAAAGAGCTCAGCTCTCTCAGTCCTATAGAGGATTAATGGAGCAGTGGTGCACACTCATTTACTGCTTCATCCAGAGGAGTCAGAGGTACGTCATAGGTCACGTCCTCCCCTTTGGTGCGGTCTCACCAGCCGAACCCCCACCTTTCCCTGTACGTCGGCTGATTTGATCAGTTAACAGGTGCCTCTACGGCACCACTAACATCAGCGGTATTTAGCCAGAAATCAGGATCCGGCACAAATGCATTTCAGTTCCATTCATTTACAATGGAAGCACGGTCACATGCGGTTGTGTACGCCGCACACAACGGCATGTGACCGCATCTTGACGCACTTGCTTTGTAAATGAATGGAACTGAAATGCATTTGTGCCGGATCCGGCTTTTCAGGAAAATACCGCTGATGTGAGCGGCGCGTTACAACGGCAGGCAGATCAGAGATGTGCCCACCACTGTAAACTAGTTAAATTCTACTGCCTAATATAAAGCGCTCCATCATCATTCCCCGCTCCCATCAGCGGCCCCATAATGTGGTCGCAGGGCATAGATGGTTTGTCATGAGAGCCGGGGGTCAGCTTTTTTTGGCTGCCACAACATTGAAATAAAAGTCGATCAAAACACTACTCAACGTGTGCACGTGGCCTATCTGTCCAGAAGATAAGTGATCATCCCTTTAACCACTTATAGAAATGACATATTCCTGAGAGATTCTGCAAGCCTTCATTCATTCTAAAACTTATCAATGTCCATAGGTCTGAAGAATTTTATCACAAAACCTAACACAAAATCAGCACAACACTGCTTTATTACCGGCTGATCATTACAGATCTGACCCGATAACAGAACGAACATGCAATTGCTCAAGGAGGGACAGACAGAGCACTTGAAACGAGCGTCATGATGACGCTTCATCTCAGGAAGGGGACAGAGGCTGAGCTCACTGCCACAGACTTTTCCCCCTGATGACGTTTCGCACCAGGAAGGGGACAGATGGTGCAGTCACGGCCAGCACAGACTATGCCCCCTGATGACGCTTCATCTCAGAAAGTGAACAGATGAGTCACTGCCACAGACTCTGCACCCTGATGATGCTTTGTTTTATGGAGAGGACAGAAGCTGAGGTCACTGCCACTGACTCAACCCCCTGATGATGCTTCATTTCAGGGAGAGGACAAAGGCTGCAATCACTGTTGCCACAGATTCTGCCCCTTGATGGCGCTTCTTTTTAGGGAGGGTGACAGAGGCTACGGTCTCTGCCCCCTGATGACTCTTCGTTTCAGGGAGAGGACAAAAGCTGTGGTCACTGCCACAGACTCTGCCCCCTGATAACGATTCATTTCAGGGAGAGGACAAAGGCTGCAGTCACTGCCGCCACAGATTCTGCCCCCTGATCACGCTTCATTTCAGGGAGGGGACAATAGCTGCAGTTTCTGTCACAGTTTCTGCCCCCTGATGACGCTTAGTTTCAGAGAGGGTACAGAGGTTGCAGTCACTGCTGATGACACTTTGTTTGAATATAGCAGCATGTACTGGGATTCTCAAACAAAGCGTTAACAGACAGGATGTAAGGGGAAAAAATAGAACAATAGTTAGGGAACTGTAGGGAATTTAGTAATACAAATAGATTTGAAATAAGCATCAAATAGATAAGAATTTAAATGAAATTTCCTTTTGCCTTCAGACCAATGCTCTGCCTGCAGCGGCAAAACAGAGGCTTCCTATATGCCCCTTCCATATCCCCAGAATGGCAGAATATGTTCCTAATATATACTCACACTTCTCACTATACACGATCTGAACTACCGGGTTCGGTCCATCGTCCTGAGGAACCGGTGTGACATCAGCCCATTCCTTCCGATCTCTACAGAGACAGCAGGTACAAGTACATGTTATATAGTGACAGTAGAGGCTCCACCATGGTTGCAGACTGTCCTACAAGCCTAGAGAGCATGAAGAGCCTATAGAAGAAACCAGTCCGTGTGGTGCATGGCACATACCTGTAGGGAATGTAGCGCTCAAACATCCGCTCGTAATCCGGGTCACAGTCGCCGGCTCCGTCTGTCTCCTGAGGGTACTCCTTGTACTGCGCGTCCCCCTCATCCGGCGCTCCTGCCCTCTGGCAGGCGCTGTCTCCATCTTCTTCTACGCACTGCATCCTCACCCGCCACAGAGCACAGTGGAAGAGGAAGCTGCGCTATCAGCCTGAGCCCGGAGCAGCCCATAGTGCTACGGCCGGCAGGGGACAACCACTATTCTGCAGTCTGGTCTGCAGCCGGCGCCATTTTGTTGAAGACCTTGTAGACAGTGACAAGGACGTCTGACTCAGTCTGACATGTGAGGCTCCATGTCCCTGTGCGCTAAGGTTTCTAAAAGTATAAATATGTGCCATCCACCTTTTAGCTTACTCTGCTTTTAGTCTTTGCAGCATGTCAAACATCAAAAAGTAGCCTGCAAAGTACTTATTGTTTGTGTTACATCACCATAGTATTGTAATTATGATTGGGGGAGTATGCAAATGAAAAATGGAGTATTTGCCAATAGCAACCATATTTGCACCAGATTTCTGCAACAAATCTGTATCTCCTGGCAAAACCCCCCATCTTTTTCTGTTAGGTGATGCAGGTCTGATTCACCTCAGCTGAGGTGAGGTCACTGAGTTCAATCAGTTCCCCTGAGGTGAGTTTACCTGCAGTCACAGGTGGGGTACTATGGGAACCTCCAGCTGTGCCGCACATAAACTCAGTGATGTCACAGCTGCAGCTCAGTCAGGGTCTGCCTGAAGCCGCAGCGGGTGCTCATGTTCTGTGCCCCTGTGTGACTTCAGTATGTATCTGATCGTCGTGGGACCTTGTGTGGATGACGTCGGACCTGGGTGTTTGTGGGGTTAAAGGTAACCTGTCAGGTGCAATATGCACCCAGAAGCACGAGCAGTTCTGGGTGCATATTGCTAATCCCTGCCTGACCGTCCCTGTATACACTAGCATAGATAAAGGGATCTTTAGAAAAATATTTCTAAAGATCTTTTATCTTATGCTAATGAGCGCGGGGACTAGTCCCAAGGATATTCTATCCCCCAACTAGTCCGCCCTCTTTGCATGGCCATATGCCCACAGGGATGTACAAACATGGGATTTACTGCAGCCTCACCAGCGGTGCACTTCCAGTCATGCACAGTAGACCTCTCTAAAGCCGGGACACGTACACCCGGCTTCATACTGCGCATGACCAGAAGTGCCTGGCATTCAGAAGCGCGATCACAGTAAACACAGGTACGCGCTGTGAACCGCCCCGGGGCTCGGCTGCGACTGCCGAGCCGCTCGGATCCGTGCTCGTCGGGGTGCAGTGGCTCGAGCCTCGTACAGACCCGGGGAAATCCCGTCGCCTCCCTAAAAAAGGGAGGGGGGTGTTTGTTGAACGGGTGGTTTGGGTGTTTTGGTTTTAGAGTTCGTGACGCCACCCACGGGGCGGTGGTGAATTAGATGGACACCACCGCTGCCGTTAACTAGGCTCCCGGGGACGGTGTTGCGCAGCTTTGGTGTTAACCCCTCCGTGGGTAGCGGGTGTTGGTCCCGGGGCCCTAGGGGTCGCTGGGTTGGCTATGGAGCTGGCGCAAGGCAGTGCAGGTGCGGTGCGGTGCGGCGCTCGGCCTGAGGGCACTGGTGTACTCACTCTGACAAATACACGGAAGTCTCTGGTAAACCAAACAAGATGGTGGACGGTGCCCGCAGCCGGCAGCGTTGTTCCCCTTACTCCGGGTTGGTGGTTTCCGCCTTTCTCCTGCACCTGTGTTGTGTGTGTGTATAACTGCCTACGCTTCAGCGATGGTAGTTCGCTCCCCAGCGGTGTGTGTGCTGAGGAACCCATTTGCCTGCAGACGCTGGCCCTTTGGATCTCTAGCTGTGGCGGTAGCTCTCTATCCCGAATCGTGGGGCTGTTGTCTTCAGTCAGGCCTTGTGTGGGAAAGGACCTTAGGTCCAGGCCGCAATCAGTAGATTTGACTCGGTCCAGTGGCTTCTGGACTTCGTCTGGGTCTGAGTACCCCTCCTGGTGCTCCGGTTTCCAATCGACTCCCCGGTTCGGTACCGGCGGGCCACCGCCCGACCCCGGTCCTTACGGTTCCGCCGGCCGTAATCCTTGCTTCTGCAGGCGGCCACCACCGTCTGCCTCCTGGACAAAAGGGTGTCCGGGCTCCAACCCGAACCCCTGTCAGTTCTGTCACTCCTCCTCTCACACTCTCCCTACTCCTCCGCTTCCTCTCCCTTTCACTCTCTAGACTCATCTGATGTGTTTTCTCGGCTCAGGCCATCCGAACTCCTCAGTGGGCGGGGCCAACTGCCTGGCTCCGCCTCTACCTGGTGGGGACATCTGATTCTGAGGGGGGTGACTCAGGGTTTTAAGGGTGGCTGCTGTGACCCTTTTTAGGGGAAGGTGTAGTGCGTGGGACTATCTGTGACCCCTGGCTAGTCCAGGGCATCACATTCCCCCTTGGTTTAATGCAGACCGTCCGTGGGCTGCCTATCCACCACCGGTTTATTTTGAAAACTTAAAAACATAAAACTTTCGTAAAACATTTATGTACATTAAGCAAGCATTTTTCAAATCTTCCCATACGGGAGGCACATTCTTAAACTGTTACAACGGAACATTTTTATTAAACGGAACGGGACCGGGTCCTTCGGTCACCCACCCAAACAAACCTAGCCTTGATGCTGCCCCTAAGAAACGGGCAGCACCTCTTTTCCCCCAGTTCAGGAACGGGCCCAGGTTTGTTAACGGGATGGGTGCAGGTTACCCACCTGACAGTTTTCCAGAGGCCCCACGTCCAGGAGACCCCCAGTCCGGAGGATCGCCACCGGTTGTAGTTGTGGCGGGCTCCAGCCATCTGCTTACCGCAGGCCCATCCTCCAATCTGCCTCTCCGGAGGCGGTGAAACGGAAAGGCCGGTCCGGAATTATTTACAAGCCCAAAAGTTTTTGGGTGGCCTGCAAGTTCTCAGCCATGTCTGGTAAAAGGGCAAAACACATAAAGTCCCAACAGAGACCGGTTCAGTAGGGTCCCAGCGGGGACAACACTTTTTAAACTGTGGGCAGCCGGGAACCGCTGCCTTTACTCATCCTCCCTGTACTCCTCCTCAACGGTAACTTCGGTGGTGTACGGTGGGGGAGGGGACTGGGGCCGCCTAGGAACATCACGGCTCTCCCTCCTCCTCACGTTGAGGACAAAACAGCCCCTCTCCTCGCAGTGGCGTGTGTACGTCACCAAATCGCCGGGCAACAAGTCACGGTCTGGGTGACCCGTCGGGAGGTGGGAGTTGACGTCCCGACAGGATACAAAGATTTCGGCCTCCAGGCTCGGTTCAAAGATAAACCCCCATCCACGCTAGGGGTCAAACCGCCGGACTTGGCCTTCATAGGTTGGGCCCCGCACCCGGAAGGTAGCACTCCGAAAGTTATCCTTCTCGCAGATGGTGCGGGCCAGCACCTCTGCTCTCTGCCGTTCCGGGGCTGCGATTTCCCGGCCCAGCTGGGTCGGCTGCCGCTCCCAATACGGAGCATCCGCATGCTCTTGCTGCGCGAGGGTCGGGCCCTGCCGGAGTTCCCCCGTACCAGCTACGACCGGTACTTTTGAGGCTGGGGAGACCTGCAGTGACGTGGCCTGTGTTGCTGCTCTGCAGCGGCAACCCTGTGCTGTCTCAGCCGAGGCCTGGGGTTCGGGAGCGACGAGCCTCACCTGAATAGGCCTTCTTCCTGGCAGCTTCCACCTTCTCTGTGGCCGGGCGGACTGCCGGGGCCGGGACCTCTTTGGGCGCGGTCACTTCCGGGACCGGCGGCTTCACCTCGTGGATGGGCACCTCCTGGGGAATCTTCCACGGCAACGGGATCGGTGCGGGCTGCACGTAGGGCCGTCCACGGGCGGCGTCCACAGGCTCGTCCTCATGGGCGGATGGGATGAACTCCGCGGCCGGTGTCGGAGGCGGCGGACCGATTGGCGGGGCGGCGGCAACTGATATGGGCGGCGGGAGAAGCAGCAGGGTGAGTGGGAGCAGACCAGGCCCCTCAGCCGCGACGGCCGGTCCCTCAGGGATACACTGCCTCCATCTCGCGTTTCCGTATGGCTGCAGCTACTTCCTCCATTTCGGCCACCCACCTTTCCATGAGGAACCAGACTTGGGCCTGTAGACAGGAACACATCTGCGCCGTCCGGGCTTCTACCCACGCCGCTGTTCCTGGCGCGGGATGTCGTGTTTGCCGGACGGGATGGACATGCTGCTCGGTGGATGTCCAGGAACCAGACGGGTGGCAGAGTCCTGGAGTCCCTGCCCTTTATCCTCTCGGTCACATGAGGCAGATCTTCGCCCGCCCACCCTTGGTTTTTCGCCAACACCTCGTTTGCATTTCTCGGCACCGCTCTGTTCCCAGGGGGTGGGGCTTCAACTCTCGCGGTGAAGACAGGACTGGTGGGAAACTTCGCGCCAAGGGGATAGTGACAAGATGGCGACTTCTGACATTTTCACAGCGGAGCTCCGCTGACGGCACTCAAGGCGCACTTCCACAGGTAAGTGGAGGGGTTCAATCCTGTTCGTGACGCCAGAAGAAAGGTTGGGGATGTACCGCTCCGGGGCTCGGCTGCGACCGCCGAGCCGCTCGGATCCGTGCTCGTCGGGGTGCGGTGGCTCGAGCCTCACACAGACCCGGGGAAATCCCGTCGCCTCCCTGAAAAAGGGAGGGGGGTGTTTGTTGAACGGGTGGTTTGGGTGTTTTGGGTTTACAGTTCGTGACACCACCCACGGGGCGGTGGTGAATTAGATGGACACCACCTCTGCCGTTAACTAGGCTCCCGGGGACGGTGTTGCGCAGCTTTGGTGTTAACCCCTCCGTGGGTAGGGGGTGTTGGTCCCGGGGCCTGAGGGGTCGCTGAGTTGGCTATGGAGCTGGTGCAGGGCAGTGCAGGTGCGGTGCGGTGCGGCGCTCGGCCCGAGGGCACTGGTGTACTCACTCTGACAAATACATGGAAGTCTCTGGTAAACCAAACAAGATGGTGGACAGTGCCCGCAGCCGGCTGCGTTGTTTCCCTTACTCCGGGTTGGTGGTTTCCGCCTTTCTCCTGCACCTGTGTTGTGTGTGTGTGTATAACTGCCTACGCTTCAGCAACGGTAGTTCGCTCCCCAGCGGTGTGTGTGCTGAGGAACCCGTTTGCCGCAGACGCTGGCCCTTTGGATCTCTAGCTGTGGAGGTAGCTCTCTATCCCGAATCGTGGGGCTGTTGTCTTCAGTCAGGCCTTGTGTGGGAAAGGACCTTAGGTACAGGCCGCAATCAGTAGATTTGACTCGGTCCAGTGGCTTCTGGACTTCGTCTGGGTCTGAGTACCCCTCCTGGTGCTCCGGTTTCCAATCGACTCCCCGGTTCGGTACCGGCGGGCCAACGCCCGACCCCGGTCCTTACGGTTCCGCCGGCCGTAATCCTTGCTCCTGCAGGCGG
Source organism: Anomaloglossus baeobatrachus (assembly GCF_048569485.1). Classification (NCBI taxonomy): domain Eukaryota; kingdom Metazoa; phylum Chordata; class Amphibia; order Anura; family Aromobatidae; genus Anomaloglossus; species Anomaloglossus baeobatrachus. Next base: position 372,231,037 of record NC_134353.1, read on the forward strand.
CCACCACCGTCTGCCTCCTGGCCAAAAGGGTGTCCGGGCTCCAACCCGAACCCTTGTCAGTTCTGTCACTCCTCCTCTGACACTCTCCCTACTCCTCCGCTTCCTCTCCCTTTCACTCTCTAGACTCATCTGACGTGTTTTCTCGCCTCAGGCCATCCGAACTCCTCGGTGGGCGGGGCCAACTGCCTGGCTCTGCCTCTACCTGGTGGGGACATCTGAACCTGAGGGGGGTGAATCAGGGTTTTAAGGGTGGCTGCTGTGACCCTTTTTAGGGGAAGGTGTAGTGCGTGGGACTATCTGTGACCCTGAGTCAGTCTGACATGTGAGGCTCCATGTCACTGTGCGCTAAGGTTTCTACTTTAGTCTTTGCAGCATGCCATCTTTTTCTGTCAGGAGATGCAGGTCTGATTGAACTCAGTTCACCTGAGTTGAGGTCACTGAGTTCAATCAGTTCCCCTGAGATGAGTTTACCTGTGGTCATAGGTGGGGTACCATGGGAACTTCCAGCTGTGCCGCACATAAACTCAGTGATGTCACAGCTGCAGCTCAGTCAGGGTCTGCCTGAAGCCGCAGCGGGTGCTCATGTTCTGTGCCCGTGTGTGACTTCAGTATGTATCTGATCATCGTGGGACCTTGTGTGGATTACGTCGGACCTGGGTGTTTGTGGGGTTAAAGGTAACCTGTCAGGTGCAACATGCACCCAGAAGCACGAGCAGTTCTGGGTGCATATTGCTAATCTCTGCCTGACTGTCCCTGTATACACTAGCATAGATAAAGGGATCTTTAGAAAAATATTTCTAAAGATCTTTTATCTTATGCTAATGAGCGCGGGGACTAGTCCCAAGGATATTATATCCCCCAACTAGTCCGCCCTCTTTGCATGGCCATATGCCCACAGGGACGTACAAACATGGGATTTACTGCAGCCTCACCAGCGGTGCACTTCCAGTCATGCACAGTAGACCTCTCTAAAGCCGGGACATGTACACCCGGCTTCATACTGCGCATGACCAAAAGTGCCTGGAATTCAGAAGCACGGTCACAGTAAACACAGGTACGCGCTGCACCGCAGGTGACGCTGCATTGAATAGTATGTCAGTACACCCCTGTGGGCATGCTAACATGCTAAGAGGGCAGCTAGTCAGGGGATATAACGCCGTTGGAACTAGTCCCCGTGCTCATTAGCATAAGACAAAAGATCTTTAGAAATACTTTTTCTAAAGATCTCTTTATCTATGCTAGTGTATACAGGGACGGTTAGGCAGGGATTAGCAATATGCACCCAGAACTGCTCATGGTCCTGGGTACATAATGCACATGACAGGTTCACTTTAATTATTTGGAGAAAGAGGGTGTTTTTTGTATTTTATTTCAAATAAAGGAATTTTTCAGTGTTTGTGTTCATTTCTTTTTCTTTTCACTTATTACAGATTAGTAATGGGAGGCCTCATAAACACCTCTCATTACTAATTTAGGGCTAAGTGGTAGCTGTGAGCTGTCAGTAACCCCTTATATTATCCTGATTGCCACTTCACCAGGGTAATCGGGATGAGCCTGAGAATACCAGCCCCCAGCTGTAGGCTTTATCTTGGCTGGGTATCAAAATTGGGAGGGGGACAGTACATCGATTTTCTAAATTATTTAAATCATTTAAAAAAAAAAAAGAAGCTGCATAGGGTCCCTCTTATCTTGATACACAGACACAGCCAAGACAAGCACATGGCTGGGGGCTGCAGCCGGCAGCCGTATGCTTTATCTGTGCTTGGTATTACCCTACTTCAATTTTTAACCTTGTATTTATTTTATATAATGTATTTATTTTTACATCACTATAGCGATGAAGACTGCACGTGCGATTCCAACCAATCACAGATGCTGTCACTCAGGGTGGGTGTGCCGTCCGACTACAGCCAATCACAGATGCCAGGACTGACAGTGGACGGGGGAAGCAGTGAATATTTATGAGAGGTAATGAGCGCACCTAGAATTAGTGTTACAGCTGCGGGGAATGTTGCTAAGTATAACGCTCCTGCTTTATTCTTTATTTTCTTTCTTTTTCCTTTTTGTTTAAATTTCTGTCATCCGGGTGGCCAGACCAGAACAGTTACACGGATTTCCCTGATAAGTCTTTGTTCGTGTTCGTGCACGGACACTAGGTATCCGGTACGGAACTCGAACTTTACAGTTTGGGTTTGGCCATCACTATAATACATGTAGGTTACCAGAGTTAGATCAAACCAGCTGTGATACTTTTTATTATTTATTTTTGTGAACTTAATGATACATGCACATGTGCCGCCCCCATGCCAGCAGCCGGCGCTGCTCGGATCCGGACCTTCTGTGGGTGGCTCGAGGGTCTCCGGACCCGGGGGTCTTGTGGTCACTCAGAATAAAAGGGGGGACATATTTGTACAGGGTTAATGATAAAATGTCTGTGACGCTACCCACGGTGTGTGGTGAAGTGTTACACCACCGCTGCTGTTATGGGGTACCCCGGGGCGGTGTTCTGGCAGCTGGATGTTAACCCCTCCGTGGGTAGGGATGGTTTCCCCGGGGCCCAGTGTAATGTGAGAGGTTGCAGGGAGCCGTCTTTAGGAGGCAGGAAATAGAACACTTACAGTTGGTAGTCGTGGTGCTGGATGAGGATGTGCTCATGTGGAGGGTCAAGAATACACAGAGTCCAGTACTTAATCAGAACTTGCCGGTGTCCGTGGGCCTTTGGTACGGGGGTGTTCGGATCCCACACCCGGTACAAGAAGCAGGGCACTCTCTCTCCTGCACTCCAGCTATGAGTCACCTGCTCTGTTTCAGACAGGGGAAGTCCTCTTTTTGCGCAAGTCAAGGATCCCGGGCACACCACCGGCGGGCCACTACCCTGCCCCGGTCCACTACGGGTTCCACTGAGCCTACTCTCCACTTCAGCTCCAAGACTCTGCTTTCTCTTTGCTCCACTTCCCCAGCAGCACAAGAGCTGCAGCCCTTATCTGCTCTCCTCTCCTTCCCCTTCCACCGACTGACTCAACTCCTCCCCTCCTGCTCTTTTTGTTACCCTTGGGGGAGGGTGCGGCTGCCTCATTGTACCAGTGTGGGATCAGGTGGTACAAAGGAGGTTTAACTCTTTCTGTGACTACCTGGCTGGCCAGGGCGTCACATACCCCCTTGGTAAAGCACAGACCGTCCGTGGGCTGTCCGGACACCGACGTTTTTTTTATTTTTCAGGAAAAAGTGCAATGAAAAAAACGGGTAAAACATTAACATTTCATCCCCCTAAGAGGAGGCATTTTTGTTTACAATGTTGCTAAACTGTCCTTCCCACCAGTCCATAAAACAACATTTTTACAACTGCTGCCGCTCCCAATACGGGGCAGAGGTTCCATGCTCCGACTCCTGCTCAGAAGCCAGGCCCACTCGGATGCCCTCGGCACCGGCTACAACCATCCTTGCTAACTGCCTAGAGCCCCAATGCTCAGTGGCCTGCTCCTCCTCTCGGCAGGTGCACTCCCGCTATTCCACAGCCAGGACGGGGTATTTGGGAGCGGCTGGCGCTGCAGCTGGGGGAGATTTCGGGACGGGTGCTGCCATAATTGCGGCCGGGCGGACTGCCGGGGCTGACGTCATCTCTGTTGTGGCTGGGCGGACTGCCGGAGCCGACGTCATCTATGTTGCGGCCGGGCGGACTGCCGGAGCTGGGGATGATGTCGTCAGGGTTGCAGCCTGCTGTGACATCTTGCCGCTCTTCTGTCCAGGAACGGAATTTTGCAGAGTTCTGGCGTCCCTGCATTTTACAGTCCTTGTTACATGCTGCAGACTCTTCACCCGCCCCCCCTTGGTCTTTTCCAGGCACTTTCTTCTGCTGCTTGTAGTTTCGTTTTATGACCTCGGGGTTTACCTTCCGGCCGCGTTCCCAGGGGACGGGGCTTCAGCTTTGCGCCCTTTCTGTAATGCCTGCCTGGATCAACAGACTCAGGGGGGATGTAATGGACCGACAGAGGGAAGCCACTCACCAACCAGGACCCCAGAAACCCTGAAACCCTTTAACCCCTATACAGAGATTTGGAATTACACAGGGCTCTGGAGATCACTACCTGTGGAAGGCTACAGTCCGATGAGAGTAGTCATCAGGCAGGGTCAAACCAGGAATAGCAGAACAGGGACAGAATCGGCAGACAAGGACGTAATCAGAAAACGTAGCAGAGGTCAGATCCGGATCGGGCAGCGAGGTACAAAAACAGCAGGCAGAAGGGTAGTCAGAAAACACGCAGATGTCAGCACACAGGAATCACAAAACAGAATAGGGTGGACCAGGAGCCAGGAAATCAGAACTATCTCTGGCAGTGGTCATGTGACAGGAGAGGGAATAAGAAGGGTGTGGTATCTTCCCATTGGCTGTAGCTGAACACTGGCAACTTCAGCTGGAAGACACACGCCACCCACAGTCAGCCAGCGGTACTGCAGATCCCAAGATAATCCAGCCCAATGGATAATCGGAGCCTGCGCCCACCGGTACCGCTGGCATCGACTCCTCTCCCATCACCAGCACCATCCATGGCAGGAACACGGCGTCGCCTGGCGATCGGAGCAGAAGTCGCTGGACCAGACTCCGGCGGTGACGTAACACTTTCTTGGGGAAGAAGACGCTGGGCTGTTGATTTTCGCCCCCAAAATGGCGCGCAAGATGGCGATTTTGAAAAATTTGTCAAGGGATCACCGCTGACTGTCCAATTCTAGGCGCACTTCCACCAGGTAGGTGGATGGGTTACAATCCTGTTCGTGATGCCAAGTTTCGGGGTGTGCCGCCCCCGTGCCAGAAGCCGGTGCTGCTCGGATCCGGACCTTCTGTGGGTGGCTTGAGGGTCTCCGAAACCGGGGGTCTCGCAGTCACTCCGATTAAAAGGGGGGACATATTTGTACGGGGTTAATGATAAAATGTCTGTGACGCCACCCACAGTGTGTGGTGAAGTGGGACACCACCACTGCTGTTATGGGGTACCCGGGGGCGGTGTACTGGCAGCTGGATGTTAACCCCTCCGTGGGTAGGGATGGTTGCCCTGGGGCCCAGTGTAATGTGAGAGGTTGCAGGGAGCCGTCTTTAGGAGGCAGGAAATAGAACACTTACAGTTGGTAGTTGTGGTGCTGGATGAGGCTGTGCTCATGTGGAGGGTCAAGAATACACAGAGTCCAGTACTTAACCAGAACTTGCCGGTGTCCGTGGGCCTTTGGTACGGGGGTGTTCGGATCCCACACCCGGTACAAGAAGCAGGGCACTCTCTCTCCTGCACTCCAGCTATGAGTCACCTTCTCTGTTTCGGACGGGGGAAGTCCTCTCTTTGCACAAGTCCGGGGTCCCTGGCACACCACCGGCGGGCCACTACCCTGCCCTGGTCCACTACGGGTTCCCCTGAGCCTACTCTCCACTTCAGCTCCAAAACTGCTTTCTCTTTGCTACACTTCCCCAGCAGCACAAGAGCTGCAGCCCTTATCTGCTCTCCTCTCCTTTCCCTTCCACTGACTGACTGAACTCCTCCCCTCCTGCTCTTTTTGTTACGCTGGGGGGAGGGTGCGGCCGCCTCACTGTACCAGTGTGGGATCAGGTGGTACCAAGGAGGTTTAACTCTTTCTGTGACTACTTGGCTGGCCAGGGCGTCACACACACATTGAGTCATTGGTGAGTTTTTCACTTCAGTATTTGTAAACCAGGTGTGAATAAAAGAAGCAGAAGTGGTGCATGTGTTTGTATTAGAAGCGTAGCTAGCGGGGGGCAAAGGGTGCGGCCGCCCTGGGCCCCGTGCTCAGAGGGGGCCTACCCGGAGCTGCGATACCGTTAACTATATCATCGTGCACAGCGCGCCGATATAGTTAATCTCTGCGGCAGTGAGGAGGAGACATGATCTCCCTGCACTGCTGCTGATGACAGCGCACACGCAGGACACACGCATGCTCAGGCACTTACTGCATCAGAGGCTAGGTCCGCTAATGAACTGTTTGGTCCTGCCCCTGATGTGGCAGGCCCATATAGACCACAGGGCATCAGGTGTCCTGACGATGTGGCCAGGCCACTCCGGACTGGCTTGCAGAGACCCGCCCCTATGACTTGTCACCTCATTATTGTTGGTCAGACGATGACTGTTGAGGTGTTTGGGTCGTAGCTGCCATGAGGTCATCATTGAAGTGGCGGTTCAGAATAGGCTGCTGGTTATGCCACTCATGACGTGTCACTCTGCTTTTGTCTCCAGGAGGTGCATTGTGGTCCACCCTGGGTTGTGGCGGACCCAGGTTATAAAAGGGTCTGGAGCCAACAAGGAGGTGCGCACTCTTCTATTATGCTCAGAAAGAGCACACCTCCATGTGTTGAACCCATTGCGGCTTTAGGCCAGAGGTAGGCAGGGATAGGGCGTCGGGGCAGGCTGCCACCACACTTGGTAACGCAGAACGGTTAAGACCAGCTCCTGTCTTACCAGTCCTGCTAGTGCAGCACAGTGGCATTAACTGGGCTGCTGCTGCTGATGCGCCTGGTGTCCACAGGTGTGGCCCCTATGCACACGGACAGCGTACCTAATGGCCCCTGTGTTGTTAACAGGGAGTTTCTGGGCTGGGTGGGTGTGTGGACCCTGTGACGCTAACAGGGATCCCAGTCTCCAGATCTGAGTGTCGTCTAACTCGGTTCAGGCTACTATTAGTTTCAGAGCCACCCAGCTCTGTATCCTCCGCCTAACCTTCCTGTTGCCGGCATCTCCTTTTCCATCTGTGAGCACTGTGGACCCCGAGTGGCAATTGGGATATATACCATCTTATCCAAATCTGCCAGCCCCCCGTAACAAATGGGGTTTCTTCTTTAGCAGATGTTACTGTTGCTTATCCACCAAACCCACGGACACAACCTTTTTTCTCCTTTCCAACACACCTGTTCCCCTTTCCACCAGCATATAGCCTTTTGCCACTCATTTTGTATATTTACAAATTTGCAACTCTGCAGGGACACCTTAGTCAACGCCATCTCAGCACAGCAGCCAGCCCTCGGTCCCTCAGATGTGGACAAGTAAAAGACCATTTCCTCCTAGCCAGGACAGATTGTTGAAATTCACTCTGTGCAGCACTGGTGTTTAGTGGAAAATCAGATCTAAGATTGCGTACCTGCTTCTGCTGATAATCCTGCATACATGCGTCCCTTTCTATGGCAGGACTTATTTCGCCAAATTTTGTCTTGTACCGGGGATCTAAGAGTGTGGCAACCAAGTAGTCATCATTACTTCTAATTCGGACAATCCGAGGGTCATGTTGTAGGTAGTGCAGCAAGAAGGCACTCATGTGTCTTGCGCATCCAGGAGGACTAAGTCCTTGCTGTGTTGGTGGCGGAGAGGTGAGAATCATGCCTCCTTCCTCTGCCCTCTCCCCCCAACCTCACACAACCAAAATGTGAGCAAGCTCTCACTCATCTGCTGAGTCTTCCATGCCCATCGCCAGTTCGTCCTACATTTCTTCATGGGCTCCTGCACCTTTCTCAACAGTTTTGCTGATACTATGCGCCTGTTACGGGGGGCTGTCTGATAACCTAAAGGAGTATCAGACAGTCAGGGTCCACCGTGCAAAGACTCTGCTGCAGACTATGGCAGAGTGCAATACCTCTGTTAACTCACAGAAGGATATAATAAGTAAGTAAAGCAATTCCTCCCTTACTTGGAGGGTGTGTGGAATGATCTCTGTTAATAATCACAGAGACAAAGGCAATGTGTGCGAAATGGCACCTACCTAGGTCCGCTCTTCTAGTGGTGCAAAAGAGACGAACAGCAGCGTAAGCCGCACAAAGCTCCTACCTGCGTTCGCTCCACTAGTGTGCGAGGACACGAACCACTAGATATGGCACCTGCCTAGGTCCGCTCTTCTAGTGGTGCAAAAGAGACGAACAGCAGCGTAAGCCGCACAAAGCTCCTACCTCTGTTCGCTCCCCTAGTGGGCGAGGATACGAACAACTGCCAGACGCAGTATAAGGAACGTTACCTTAGCGGCAACGTCCACCTACGAGTCGAACCACAAGGCCCAGCCAGACCATGTGCCTCAGGCACCTGCCTATGTCCGCTCCCCTAAGAGGTAAGGATACGGACAGCAGCCGAAGCTGTAAGGTATAAGAACGCTACCCTGCCGGTAGCGCTCACCTAGCATAGACAGAGGAATGCCTAGAGGAACGCGCACAGAGCGTCTACTCTTATGCATGAACCAAGAGGACTGAGCGCCATGCGGCGTGTGTCAGGGTCTTATATAGACTCTGTGCCTCATCCAAGATGGAGGACACCAGAGCCAATCCGCTGCCAGAACGACAGGAGTGACGTCATGCTGGCCTATCACTGAGCAAGGCATCACAAGCACATGACCAGCGACCAATCGGCATAGAAGGTGTCAGAGACATGTGACCTCGTGTCAGCGATGATGTCACCCGCACATGTGCAATGGCTCCAAGATAGGACTTAGTCTCTGGCGCTCGCACATGTGCAGTAGCAACAAATCTGGACTTAGTCTCCAGCGCTCGCACATGTGCAGTAGCAACAAATCTGGACTTAGTCTCCAGCGCTCGCACATGTGCAGTAGCAAGAAATCTGGACTTAGTCTCCAGCGCTCGCACATGTGCAGTAGCAAGAAATCTGGACATAGTCTCCAGTGTTCGCAGCAACCGTAACAGTACCTCCCCCTCAAGGGCCCCCCTCCCGGCGACGCAGGTAATCTGCAACTAAGTCGGGAGCATGGACAGCCTCCTCAGGCTCCCAAGAGCGATGTTCCGGGCCGTAACCCTCCCAATCTATCAAGAAGAACCTGCGCCCTCTAACCATCTTAGAACCAACTATGGCTCGTACCTCATAGCTAGAGCGAGAGGAATCAGAGGCAGGAGAGTGCACTTCACGAGCGTGAGGTAAAATAGCCGGCTTTAGCAGTGAGACATGGAATTTGTCATGAATCCTAAGATGGACGGGTAACTTCAATTGGTAGACTACATGATTTACCTGTCGAAGAACCTCATAAGGACCCAGGAAGCGAGGAGCAAATTTGACAGAGCTCACTTTAAGTCTCACGTGTTTTGCAGAGAGCCACACAAAGTCCCCTGGAGAAAAGACAGGAGCCGGGCGACGAAACCGATCGGACACCGTCTTCATACGGTCCTTAGCTGCTTGGATCGACTCTTGAGTCCGATCCCAAACCTCTCTGGCATCAGTTGCCCAGTCGGCCACAAGAGGAGGAGGTGCAGCAGCGGGAAACGGTACCGGTACCCTAGGGTGTTGCCCATTATTGAGTACGAACGGTGTCTGCCCAGTGGCCTCAGCCAGCGAATTGTTAAGGGCAAATTCTGCCCAGGGTAGGAGGGAGGACCAGTTATCGTGGTTCTCAGCAACAAAGTGTCGAAGGTATATAATCATAGATTGATTGGTACGCTCAACCAAACCATTGGTCTCCGGATGGTACGCCGAAGAGAGATTCAACTCAATTTGCAGAAGGCTACAAAGATCTCGCCAGAAACGGGAAGTAAATTGAGGTTCGGACCATTGCAGGACAGCAGAGAGCTTCGCAGGATCCATAGCCAGGCCCTCTTGTGAGATAATGTAACCCAAAAAAGGCAATGAGGACTGCTCGAATACACATTTCTCGAGTTTAGCAAACAATGAGTGCTCCCTTAAACGGGAAAGGACACGAACGACATCCTGACGATGAGTCTCCAGATCAGGAGAAAAAATCAGGATGTCGTCCAGATACACCACTACTGAGGATAACAGTAAATCCCTGAACACATCGTTTACGAAGTCCTGAAATACTGCGGGTGCATTACATAACCCAAAAGGCATGACGAGGTATTCATAGTGACCGTCTCGGGTGTTAAAAGCGGTCTTCCATTCGTCACCCTTTCGAATTCGTACCAAGTTATACGCACCCCGCAGATCCAACTTCGTAAAAACTTGAGCTCCTCTCAGTCTGTCAAAGAGCTCCGAAATTAAAGGTAATGGGTATTTGTTCTTTATTGTGATTGCGTTGAGACCCCTGTAATCTATGCAGGGACGCAAATCACCCTCTTTCTTCCGAACAAAGAAAAACCCAGCTCCCGCGGGAGAGACAGACTTACGAATGAACCCCTTCTCTAAACTCTCTCTTATATAGGTCGACATGGCCTCCGACTCAGGTATCGACAGGGGGTAAACCCTGCCTTTAGGTGGAACCGAACCTGGGATAAGGTCTATGGCACAGTCATACGGCCTATGGGGTGGAAGAACCTCAGCACCCTGTTTGGAGAACACGTCAGCGAAATCCAGATAGGGTGTAGGTATGGGAGAGAGATCAGTAGATGCAACCACAATGACCTTAGGTGGTAAGGGAAGACATCGGGACTGACATTTCAAACCCCAACTAATAATACTGTCAGACTCCCAGTCAATGTGAGGAGCATGAGTCCGAAGCCATGGGAGACCCAGAAGGACGTCGTCTATACCCTCAGGCAAAACAAGAAAAGAAATCTCCTCTATGTGACCCTGAGGCAGGGAAAGGCGCAAGGGAACTGTCCTCAATGTAATGCAGTCAGACAACATAGTTCCATTAACAACACGGACAGGAATAGGCGCCTCTAACATGATAGAGGGAATATTGTGTCCCTTTACAAATCCTGAGGACACAAAAGTCCCGTCAGCTCCAGAATCCACAAAAGCCATAATAGGCCATGTATTCTCAGATAACGAGAGCTGACCTGGGATACAACACTTAGAGGGTGCAGAAAACGTCTCTAGTAACCCCCCTCTAATGGTTACTAGGCCAGGGAGTTTCCCTGACGACTAGGACACTTGTTGGCATAGTGCCCAGCCTGACGACATACGTAACATATAGGAGGACCAGACTTGCATAATCTGGAAGACGTATGACCTAACTCCATAGGAGTGGGAAATGTTTCAGATGCTGAGGAAGATGGTAGTGGACCCTCAACAACTGAAATAGCCCGATGCTTAGGGCGTGAGGAAGAGACCTCGAGTCTACGTTCCTTATGGCGTACATCGATCCTCGTTGCTACTGTGATCAAGTCCTCCAGAGAAGCAGGGACCTCACGAGTAGCAAGAGCATCCTTGACATAGCCTGCCAACCCTCTCCAGAAGATAGGAATCAACACCTTCTCTGGCCAATCTAGTTCTGCCACCAGAGTTCTAAAAGCAATGGCATAAGAACTAGTGGATACCGAACCCTGAGATAGATCTAACAGTCTCAGAGCCGCATCATGGGTAACCTGCGGACCCATGAATACCGCCTTAAGAGCATCAAGAAAGTCTTGATGTCTCAGAGTAACCACATCAGAGCGCTCCCATAGGGGAGTCGCCCATTCTAAGGCTTTGTCCTGAAGTAAGGAGATGATAAAGCCTACTCTGGACCTCTCCGTAGAGAAGCGAGAAGAGTTGACATCTAGGTGTATCTGACACTGACTAATGAAACCACGACATGATCTGGCATCGCCAGAATATCTGTTTGGCAGAGCAAGTCGAGGATCATGTGCAGATGTCACCATGGTCTGAGGTTTATCCTCTATACTCTTGAGCCGTGACTCAAGTACTTGTATGTAACGGTGTAACTGCTGATATTCTGCCATAACTGCCAGACCCTTGGCTCAGTCCTAGTGTTACGGGGGGCTGTCTGATAACCTAAAGGAGTATCAGACAGTCAGGGTCCACCGTGCAAAGACTCTGCTGCAGACTATGGCAGAGTGCAATACCTCTGTTAACTCACAGAAGGATATAATAAGTAAGTAAAGCAATTCCTCCCTTACTTGGAGGGTGTGTGGAATGATCTCTGTTAATAATCACAGAGACAAAGGCAATGTGTGCGAAATGGCACCTACCTAGGTCCGCTCTTCTAGTGGTGCAAAAGAGACGAACAGCAGCGTAAGCCGCACAAAGCTCCTACCTGCGTTCGCTCCACTAGTGTGCGAGGACACGAACCACTAGATATGGCACCTGCCTAGGTCCGCTCTTCTAGTGGTGCAAAAGAGACGAACAGCAGCGTAAGCCGCACAAAGCTCCTACCTCTGTTCGCTCCCCTAGTGTGCGAGGATACGAACAACTGCCAGACGCAGTATAAGGAATGTTACCCTAGCGGCAACGTCCACCTACGAGTCGAACCACAAGGCCCAGCCAGACCATGTGCCTCAGGCACCTGCCTATGTCCGCTCCCCTAAGAGGTAAGGATACGGACAGCAGCCGAAGCTGTAAGGTATAAGAACGCTACCCTGCCGGTAGCGCTCACCTAGCATAGACAGAGGAATGCCTAGAGGAACGCGCACAGAGCGTCTACTCTTATGCATGAACCAAGAGGACTGAGCGCCATGCGGCGTGTGTCAGGGTCTTATATAGACTCTGTGCCTCATCCAAGATGGAGGACACCAGAGCCAATCCGCTGCCAGAACGACAGGAGTGACGTCATGCTGGCCTATCACTGAGCAAGGCATCACAAGCACATGACCAGCGACCAATCGGCATAGAAGGTGTCAGAGACATGTGACCTCGTGTCAGCGATGATGTCACCCGCACATGTGCAATGGCTCCAAGATAGGACTTAGTCTCTGGCGCTCGCACATGTGCAGTAGCAACAAATCTGGACTTAGTCTCCAGCGCTCGCACATGTGCAGTAGCAACAAATCTGGACTTAGTCTCCAGCGCTCGCACATGTGCAGTAGCAAGAAATCTGGACTTAGTCTCCAGCGCTCGCACATGTGCAGTAGCAAGAAATCTGGACATAGTCTCCAGTGTTCGCAGCAACCGTAACAGTACCTCCCCCTCAAGGGCCCCCCTCCCGGCGACGCAGGTAATCTGCAACTAAGTCGGGAGCATGGATTGCCTCTCAGTCTCTTTTGGTCTAGCCAGGTTTTTTCTTTTGTATATATAAACCTGTTATTAGCTAACAGATCACCCAGATTTTGACATCTTCTGTAAGACACTAAAGGGCCTTCTCTTGCCAATGTCGTTTTATGCTGGATCTTACGGTATCAAACATGGAATTATACCTAAAATTAAAGGCACATCTCTCTCTGTGCATCTTATCGGGCATGTGTTTTAAAGCTTTTCTAGATGTTTTTTTGGATGTTTTTTCGGAGAACTTTGGATGTTCATTGGTTTCAGCCTAAGCTCTATCAAGGGCGGCATCTATAATCCTGGATGGGTAACCCCGCTCAAGTAGCCTTATTTTCAGATCTAAGGCTTGTTCTTTAAATCTAAGGGGATTATTATTCACCCTTTTCAAACGCAGGAACTGACTATATGGGAGTGAGGTTCTGGTGTGGGATGGATGAGCACTATTATAGTGCAATAGATTATTAACCGCTGTTGGCTTTCTATGGACCTCCCTAAGGATAGTCCCGTCATTTACTGTCAATTTGATGTCCAGGAACATTAATTCCTGGCCCCCAAACTGACTAGTAAAGAGCATATTAAATGTATTCCTGTCATTCAAATAGATGACGAATTGGTCAAAATCTTGCTCAGTGCCACCCCACACCAGAAACACGTCGTCCACATACCTTGCGTATCTTTTTATGTGCTTAAGGAAGGGGTTACCAATACCATAGATTAAGTCGTTTTCAAGTGCCGCCAAGAACAAATTAGCAAAAATGCAAGCTGCGGGGGTACCCATTGCTGTACCCCCGCATTGCAAATACCATTGCTCTCCAAAAACAAAGGCATTATGACTTCATACAAAATCAAAAGCTTCTGCCACAAAAGTCACAAGAGAGGGATCCTGTCCGAAACTTTCTAGGACTTTTTTGACAGTCTGTACACCCAGATCCTCCGGGATCCAGGTGTACAGTCTCTCAATATCCAGAGATGCTAACTGGAACCCGTCCTGCCATTGGAAATCATCCAGCATCTCCACAGTCACCTGTATCTCTAACATAAGAGGGAATCATTTTAACCAATGGTTTCAAAATCCATTCGAGGTACTGTGATAGGGGTTCAGTTACAGACCCTATGCCTGAGATTATTGGGCGGCTGGGGGGGAAAGCCAAGTCCTTATGCACTTTAGGTAGATAATACCAATGTGCTTTTTTTGGGTGAGCAGGTAGAAGTTTTTCTGCGGTGTTTTTTGTTAAAATGTTATTATTCACCCATTTAAATAAAAAGCTTCTTAGTTGTTTTATATATACCCATGTCGGATCATTAGGTAGTTTTTTATACACATTGGTATTATTCAGTTGTCTTTCAGACTCATTTTGGTATGCTTGTTTTGTCAATAGGACTACGGCGCCCCCCTTGTCAGCCCTTCTGATTATTATGTCCCGATTGTTCTGCAGAGATTTTAGGGCTTTTAGTTCTTGTTGGGTTAAGTTATTAACGGGTGACGGATACATAAGGGCCTCTAAATCCCTAATTACCAATTCCTGGAATAGATCCACGCTATTGCCTGGAGCTAATGGAGGAAAAAATGTCGATTTTGAACCTTTTTTAAAAGGATTGGATACAACGCAATCAGGAGTAAATAACGCAGGGTCCGCAGAGGTAAAGGTTGGATTTTCCAGACTAAGGAGTAAGCATATATCTTTTTCCAAAGAGGGTGCGTTCTCCTGGCCTCCAAAGAAGCCAAGAGGACCCACCCGGCATTGTTGCTCTCCTAAAATAGCCGGCTAAGTACTCTTTTTCTGAGTACTGTAGTATTTTTTTAAATGCAATTTTCTGCAGCCTTTGTACAGGTCTATCCGAAAATCTGTTAAATTCAATTTCTCGGGTAGACAAAAATTCAGACTTTACTAAGCATAGAATACATATCAGGTGTAAGGGAGAGAGATGTTAAATTAATCACGGTGTCAACATTTGTTTCAACATTATTTTTTTCAAAAAATGTGGACTGACCAAACAATATACTGGTCTCATTAGATGACACATAATTTATTGTGTCCTCCAAGACACTTGCTTCCGCTTCCCAGGGTTGGGGATACACTCTCCGTCTCTGTCTGCCACCCCTCCTGATCCGCCTTCCAAAGAGGTGGCAGACGAAGAAGGAGCCTGAAGGGCGGTAGCTGGTAAAGATTTTCTGTGCCTGACCATGAACTCCTCACCCCCACTGGAGTCGGAATCCGTGGTCCATGCACTTTTTTTCTTTTTACTCATATTCTTATTAGAATTTTTATAATAATAAGATTTCCTAAAATTACCAGTTGAGGACCGGATTTTATTCCAGGAAAACACTTGTTGGTTATCATAGTCCATCTTATCTCTAATATATTTCTCTCTTTTCCTTTCTTTTATTTGCACTTGCAATGGTAACAGTCTTTTATCCAGCTTGATCAGAAAAACTTTCCAAGCATCCTCCGTAATGCGATTTTCCAACTCTTTTCTTAAATTTAAAAGTTCAGTAGTAATTTTTGCATGTTCTTGCTCGTTTTTTGCCAATACTATCTGCAAAAATTTCATGGAACACTCTTGTTGTACATTGTCCCATTTCTTTTTAAAGGTGTTATCGTCCTGATAAAAGGAAATCTGCTTAACGATTCTTAAGCCTCGTGGCACACGTTGGCTATCCTGATAGGATCATAGTGACTGTACAGTCCAGAATAAATTAACTTCTTTCTCCGCAAGAGATATAATACGTGATTCAAGGCTTCTATTGCCCATAACTTCCAGATTCTCCTTATCGTTACAGCAGCTAAAAAACGTTGAGGCATCTTCCCTCCCCACAAAAATACCGCTATCAGTTACGTCCATAGACGTTTCCGTCATGTCTGTATTATTCAGATTATTGAAGACAGACTGTAGAACTTCAAACGGTGATATGTGGAAACACTAATAAGTAAGTGTGCACTTACGGTAAAGCACCAGTCCTTAGGAATGTTGAAATAATAGAGATCCCGGTGCACCACTTGTTCCACGATTTACCGTGCTGCCGCAATCAGTCTCCAAGCGGTGTGGATGAGATCCGGGTGCAGACTCAAAAGGCAATATCACAAACGATCCAAGGAAGAAAGAAAGTCGCACTCCACAAGAGTCTCAATGTTGTTCCATCTTTAATTCATGAAGACATACAGGTACATGCGGTAGGGGAGGTAAGGTGTGCCATACAACGCCGGACGACGGCGTGCCGTTTCGCTAATAGTTAGCTTCCACGGGTCCAGTGCAAATTGCTATGCAGTACCGCCCTCTTAAACCAAATGGTGCGGAAACTGCATCAGCAAGTGATTAAAAGCAATACATGCAAATATACAATTAGGTGTTGCAACAAACAAATGGATATTCTGGGATATACAAAATCTCTATTAAAGGAGTATAAACATGAACATCTCTTTTTTTAGGAGTACATCATATACAAGTATTCATGGATAATACATTATCAGCACATCATAAAAAACGTACCATCATAGAATATCAGTCTAGCCAAAACACACTGCGTGTCAACTAAATTTATATAGGAAAATAATTAGAATAGCAAATCAGTCGGCAGAAGAAAAAGCAACACCTAATTGTATATTTGCACGTATTGATTTTAATTATTTGCTGACGCAGTTTCCGCACCATCTGGTTTAAGAGGGCGGTACTGAATAGCAATTTGCACTGGACCCGTGGAAGCTAACTATTAGCGAAACGGCACGCCGTCGTCCGGCGTTGTATGGCACACCTTACCTCCCCTACCGCATGTACCTGTATGTCTTCATGAATTAAAGATGGAACAACATTGAGACCCTTGTGGAGTGCGACTCTCTTTCTTCCTTGGATCATATATATATATATATATATATATATATACACACACACAGTACAGACCAAAGGTTTTGACACACCTTATCATTCAAAGAGTTTTCTTTATTTTCATGACTTTGAAAATTGTAGATTCACATTGAAGGCATCAAAACTGTGAATTAACACATGTGGAATGAAATATTTAACAACAAAGTGTGAAACAACTGAAAATATATCTTATATTCTAGGTTCTTCAAAGTAGCCACCTTTTGCTTTGATTACTGCTTTGCACAATCTTGGCATTCTCTTCATGAGCTTCAAAAGGTAGTCACCAGAAATGGTCTTCCAACAGTCTTGAAGGAATTCCCAGAGATACTTAGCACTTGTTGGCCCTTTTGCCTTCACTCTGCGGTCAAGCTCACCCCAAACCATCTCGATTGTGTTCAGGTCTGGTTACTGTGGAGGCCAGGTCATCTGGCGTGGCACCCTATCACTCTCCTTCTTAGTCAAATAGACCTTACACAGCCCGGAGGTGTGTTTGGGGTCATTGTCCTGTTGAAAAATAAATGATGGTCCAACTAAACGCAAACTGGATGGAATAGCATGCCGTTGCAAGATGCTGTGGTAGCCATGCAGTTTCAGTATGCCTTCGATTTTGAATAAATCCCCAACAGTGTCACCAGCAAACACCCCCACACTATCGCACCCCCACACCATAACACCTCCTCCTCCTCACAGTGGGAACCAGGTATGTAGAGTCCATCCGTTCACCTTTTCTGCGTCGCACCAAGACACGGTGGTTGGATCCAAAGATCTCAAATTTGGACTCATCAGACCAAAGCACAGATTTCCTCTGGTCTAATGTCCATTCCTTGTGTTCTTTAGCCCAAACAAGTCTCTTCTGCATGTTGCCTGTCCTTAGCAGTGGTTTCTAGCAGCTATTTTACCATGAAGGCCTGCTGCACAAAGTCTCCTCTTAACAGTTGTTCTAGAGATGTGTCTGCTGCTAGAACTCTGTGTGGCATTGACCTTGTCTCTAATATGAGCTGCTGTTACCCTGCGATTTCTGAGGCTGGTGGCTCGGATAAACTTATCCTCCGCAGCAGAGGTGACTCTTGGTCTTCCTTTCCTGGGGTGGTCCTCATGTAAGCCAGATTCTTTGTAGCGTTTGATGGTTTTTGCCACTGCACTTGGGGACACTTTCAAAATTTTCCCAATTTTTCGGACTGACTGACCTTCACTTCTTAAAGTAATGATGGCCACTCGTTTTTCTTTACTTGGCTGCTTTCTTCTTGCCATAATGCAAATTTTAACAGTCTATTCAGTAGGACTATCAGCTGTGTATTCACCAGACTTCTGCACAACACAACTTATGGTCCCAACCCCATTTATAAAGCAAGAAATCCCACTTATTAAACCTGACAGGGCACACCTGTGAAGGGAAAACCATTGCTGGTGACTACCTCTTGAAGCTCATCAAGAGAATGCCAAGAGTGTGCAAAGCAGTAATCAAAGCAAAAGGTGGCTACTTTGAAGAACCTAGAATATAAGTGGCTCGAGGGGTCTCCGGACCCGAGGGGTCGGGGTCGCGCGGCCACCCGGAATAAAAGGGGGTATTTACAGGGGAAGGTGTGGAAAGTTCGTGATGCCACCCGTGGTGCGTGGTAAGATGAAGTACCACCACTGCGATTGGGAGTACCCAGTGGCGATGGTGTTGGCAGCCAGGTGTTTAACCCCTCCACGGGTAGGGGGAATGCCCCGGGACTCGGTGATGGTGTCGGGGAGGTGCGCTAGTACCCCGATTTTGGAGTGGGTGTAGAACGGATCTTGAAGGCTCCGTCCTCGTTGGGTAAATTACAAGGACGCCTGAAGCTACTTCCCGGCCTAGGGTCCACGTACCCCATCATGCCCTGGCCCATGCCCGGCGATGGCACAAGGCTGCCGGCTGTCCTCCTTGACAGTCCGTGCCCCTTGTCACGATCCCCTGCAACCGGGGTCCAGCTCCTACCAGGCCCAGACCAACGTCTGCCGCCTAGTAGTCTCAAGGAGCCCAGCTCCTGACCTCTCCTCTCGAGAGTCACTTCACTCACTTGTGACCTCTCCCTTTGAGAGTCACCATGTCACTGACTGTTTCCTGACACTCCTGACCTCCCCTAACCAACCCAAGTGGGCGGCCCTATTCCCTTCAGGCTGTCCACTTGTGTGTCTGGTGGGTGTGGTGCAAAGTGTTCCTAGGGTTTTGATTAGCTTGTTCTTAGCAACACCAAAGGTCAGGGACCCATAACCAAAGAGGAGGTGGATATCATGCAGAAGGGCAGATTGCACAATACCCTATGATGACCTGATAGGCCAGGGCGTCACATTCCCCCTTGATTTAACGTCCGCTACAGGACACCAGAGGTTTATTTTTTTTTTTCTCAAAACTGTAGAAAGGGGTAAAAAAAGGGTTAACATTTTTATTTACATTTTCATCCGATGCAGGGGAGGCACTTTTCTTAAATGTTACTAAACCTTTTAAAGAGTTAAATCTCTCAACAATGGGACGCTACCAGTTTCAATGGTAGCGGAGACTCAACCTGCTCCTTTGCAGCCTCTACCCACGACAGTCCAGTCCCAATGTCCCGGATCCCGTTAACCCGCCACCCAAACAATCTGAACCCCTACAAACCTATGGTGGGTCCGTGACCAGGTTAAGGTCCTGGGCGTTGTTTTAGACGACTCTGGTGGGCACAGGAGGTACAACTATATACAAAACACAAGTTTGTGTTGGTCACGCCAGTCCTGTGACCGTGATCCATGTTTACTATATATAAAACTTAACGGAGTCCATGTACCGGGTGTACACATTTTAGCAATTTCCTAGCAAATCTGGTTATTTTCACTCTGTTCATTAAAACTGGTTAATTAGGAACTTATTTACTAACATTTCTATATGAAAAATAACAAACTGAAAAACAATAAACAAAAGCACTGATACCTAACATTTCTATGGCATCGTTAAACTATTGGTACTTCAACATTTTTCAACACTCTTCTCTGTAAAAGCCCTGAGCAACCTGGTAGCCATTTCCCCTTGCGCCGACCCCCACCAGGGCCTCCTGGTGCCATCTACCAATACTGCACCGTCCAAGGCCCTGATGGCCTTTTCCCTAGAACAAAGAGTGGGGAAAGGTTCAACAAGGAGGGTGCAGTCTATTTAAAATTTTACAACTTGCAGGTTCCGGTCCCTTTTTAATGTTGGGTACCTCCTGGGTACACTCTTGCAAAGTGCCCGGACAAACCACAGTGACGGCAGATAGGCACCACTCCCATGGTATCAACCGAGATCTCCTCATCTGGACTCTGCTTCCACTTCCATGATCTCCAATGCCATCTGTGCTCGTGACGACAGTATCATTCTGCGGCTGTTTCCTCCATAACGTGGTACCCATGCAGCTTCTAGGAGACTGGACCCTGAATCACCTTCCTCCATCTCTTCTGGTTCCGAGTCCACGGTAACCGGGTCAATATGGTCGGAAGCCACAGACTGATCATCCCTTTCAGGAGTTGAGGGGTCCAATGCCGGTGGTATGGGCAGCGCCTCCGGGTCAACCGCAACAGAGAGTGAAGGCGACGGCGACTGAGTGCTGGCCTGGAGTGGGGGCGGCTCGGATCCCACAACTGCATCGGCTGGATAAGGAAATCATCTGGGACTGGGTAAACGCTTACCCGCTCCTCCCGTGGAACTTCGGTTTCACGCATTTGCACTGCCGCAGCCATCCTCCGCGTCTCCATCTTCGGAGCTACTCTGGGAGCCTCTGCTGAGCAGCTGTGCATCTCTGCCATCTTGACTCGGCGCTGTCCAGGAACATTATCGCAGAGTCCTGGTGTCCTTGCTTCACTTCCGCTGTTGTTACATTCCAGCATGCCCCCTCAGTTTTCAATCAGCACTCGTTCGTGTGCTGTGGCCCTCTGGGAACTTCCAGTTCCGGCCTCACACACAGGACGAAGGGCAGGGCTTCTGCTTTGCGCGCTTTCACGGGGAAGATGGCGTTTTGGCATGAAAAGATGGTGGAAAATGGTGGAATTGGTGGGAAATGGAATCTTTTCGGCTCTAAGGCGCACGTCACCCAGGTAAGTGGGTCCTGCTCGGATCCTGTTCGTGACGCCAAAGTTTCCAGGGTGTGTCGCCTCCGCGTCAGCAGCCTGCCGCTGCCGCTTGGATCCGGATCCGCGGTGGCTCGAGGGGTCTCCGGACCTGAGGGGTCGGGGTCGCGCGGCCATCCGGAATAAAGGGGGGTATTTACTGGGGAAGTTCTGGAAAGTTCGTGACGCCACCCGTGGTGCGTGGTAAGATGGAGTACCACCGCTGCGATTGGGAGTACCTGGTGGCGTTGGTGTGGGCAGCCAGGTGTTTAACCCCTCCGCGGGTACGGGGAATGCCCCGGGACTCGATGATGGTGTCAGGCAGGTGCCGTCGGGCCGGTAAGAGTTAATTATGTACTCACTCAGTCCAATAACGCTGACGCTGACAATTGTGGTAAACCAAAGTTCTTCATTCCACTGCAGCAGGGAGGGAGCACGCCTGGATCCCATGGCTGTTGGTGTTGCTTGTTAGCCTGTGACCTTGGCACTTCTTTTCTGTAGTTGGTCCCTTTTAGCATAGAACTAAATGGATCCCGCTCACCCATATGGCTAACAGAGTGAGCTTGCTCTCAGGGCTCACGCTTGGGATTTTCTGGACTATGTATTGGGAAAGTCCTATCCCCCTCGTTGCGCTAGTACCCCGATTTTGGAGTGGGTGGAGAACGCATCTTGAAGGTTCCGTCCTCATCGGGTAAATTACAAGGACGCCTGAAGCTACTTCCCGGCCTAGGTTCCACGTACCCCGTCGTGCCCTGGCCCCTGCCTGGCGATGCACAAGGCCACCGGTTGTCCTCCTCGACCGTCCGTGCCCCTTGTCACTATCCCCTGCGACTGGGGTCCAGCTCCTACTAGGCCCGGACCAACGTCTGCCACCTAGTAGTCTCAAGGAGCCCAGCTCCTGACCTCTCCTCTCGAGAGTCACTTCTCCACTCACTTGTGACCTCTCCTCTTGAGAGTCACCATTTCACTGACTGTTTCCTGACACTCCTGACCTCCCCTAACCAACCCCCCAGGTGGGAGGCCCTATTCCCTTCAGGCTGTCCACTGGTGTGTCTGGTGGGTGTGGTGCAGAGTGTTCCTAGGGTTTTAATTAGATTGTTCTTAGCAACACCAAAGGTAAGGGACCCATTACCAAGTAGGAGGTGGATATCATGCAGAAGGGCAGATTGCACAATACCCTGTGACGACCTGATAGGCCAGGGCGTCACACTTCCCTCTGCCGACAAGCTTTTTGGAAATGGAAATTTCACTTTCCAGCAGGACTTGGCACCTGTCCACACTGCCAAATGTACCAATACCTGGTGTAATAACACAGTATCACTGTGCTTGATTGGCCAGAAAACGTGCCTGACCTAAACCCCATAGAGAATCTATGGGGTATTGTCAATAGGAAGATGAGAGACACCAGACCCAAAAATGCACACGAGCTGAAGGCTGCTATCAAAGCAAGCTTGGCTTCCATAACACTTCAGCAGGGTCACAGGCTTATCACCTCCATGCCACGCTGCATTGATGCAGTAATTCATGTAAAATGAGCCCCAACCAAGTATTGAGTGCATTTTCTGTACAGAGTTTTCAGTAGGCTAACATTTCTTACTTTAAAATACTTTTTTCAGTTGATCTTAGAATATTCTAATTTTCTGATATAATGACTTTTGGATTTTCATTGGCTGTAAGCCATAATCATCAACATTAACAAAAATAAACACTTGAAATAGATCACTGTGTGTAATGACTCTATATGATATATGTGTTTCCCTTTTTGTATTGAATTACTGAAATAAAATAACTTTTTGATGATATTCTAATTTATTGAGATGCACTTGTATATGCTTGTTACTTGTCCCGACCCTATGCAGTTGCCCTCTGCTTCACATAATGCAGCTGTTCTGTATCACATATAGACCTCTGGCACCATCTAGTGGTAATTTTTGCCTAATGCAGTTTAATGTTTTCTGCTGCTGTGGACCTATTTATTATTATTGATAAAACTATTCCCACAGTATGAATGTCTATGCATGTGCTGATTGGTGCTAGGTCTTTTTATGATTTTTTCTGTGCACCTGTGGTTATATCTTTGTATCTTGTTCATGGATTTTTTTTTAATCCTCTTTGTGATACTATTGTTTGATAAATAAAGATTTTCTACTTTATTAAAGAGGATTTGCTTTTTGAATTATTCACCTAGTTTATATGGGCTTGTATATGCTCCAATTTCGATTGATGGTATTCTTATTATGTGTTGGAGTGGCCCTAATAAGAGATGATATCCAGGCGGCACTCAAAATTGCAGGTGCACGGTCAAGGGATGGCACACCCAAATGACAAATGAACAATAAGACCGGACCGACACTCCAAAATTTGCAGTAATCTTTTAGGGTTTAATCCATGAAAGCAGACTACAAACAAAAAGATTGCGTTTCGGCTAGACATTTAGCCAATACATCTAACTGGTTATATAAAAAAACACATATATAGCCCGAGGCTTCTACATCAGTGATTGAACCACCCAACTCATTTGCATATTGAATTGAATAATTAAAACTAAAGAAAACTATTTCAAGTATATTTGAACATTTATATATGTTATAATGTAATATAATTATTTTGAGTGTAAAAAATGAAAGAAAGAAATGAGAAAGAAAAAATGGAAGAAAAAAAAACTCCACTCCCAATTTACCAAGAAGAATTTTTAAAAAAAATTACAATACAATATATAATTAACATGGTGAATATGGGGAACATATGTTATACACTATACGACAAAGCATAATATCAATACATGCTATATTAACAAAGAAGATTTTTTTAAAAAAAGTTTTTTGTAAGCAATATATATGCAATTGCAGAAACATTCGATAATTACAAAAAGCATGAAAAAAATCCTTTAATATTTTTTGAAAAAGTGCATATGCAATTGTAGAAACAGTCAATAACTATAAAAAGCATGAAATGTCGTATTCCCGATTTAAACCAGGTGGGTGGGGGGATTGTAATCGGTGAATCCAGAATAGTTCACGTTGCTTTAACAATCTTACACGATCACCGCTTCTCCTTGATGAAGATATCTGCTCAAGAATCTGATAACGTAATTGTGAAACATTATGTTTATTATCACAAAAGTGCTGTGAGACAGGTAAAGATAAATTCTTCTGTCTAATGGTTTACTTGTGACTAGATAAACATTCTTTAAATTTCAAAGTTGTTTCTCCCACGTAAATCAAACCGCACGGACACTTTAAAAGATAAACTATAAAGGTGCTATAAAGGCCCAGTCACACACAACGACTTACCAGTGATCCCGAAAACGATTCGACCTGATAGGGATCGCAGGTAAGTCGCTGGGAGGTCACAGGTGAGATGTCACACAGTCAGATCTTACCAGCGATGCAGGAACAATACAGGTCGCAGTAGCGACCTGTATAACAATCTCAGCAGTCACTGGGACTCTGTCACACAGTGTCAAACACAGCGATGGGTCCTGCCCAGCAGGACATCGCCTTTGAAGAAAATGGCCTGGACCATTCTGCAACGACTAGAGATCTCACAGCAGGGGCCTGATCGCTGGTAAGTGTCACATATAACAAGATCGCTAACGGGATCGCTACTGTGTCACGGAAACCGTGACTCAGCTGCGATCTCGCTAGCGATCTCGTTATGTGTGACGGTACCTTAAGAGGTATAGTAACTATTAATCTTAGATGATTCACCCGTGTGAGGATGATAGAATTTCTCACCTTTAATAATACCAGAACAATGCGCGCAATTTAAATAGGGACACATTCCCTTGGCTACAGTAGATATGACAGATTGTGTATATCTAGATTTACCCCCAAGTCAGCTCTCACGATATTATCCCGTAAATTCTGTGTTCTAAGATGACATATGAGAGGAGTGAATTAAAATTCCTGTATTTTTGGATAGGAATTGGTCAAAATGTGCCAATGTCTGCCTAAAACGCGACGTATGTATACCGACCATGTGTGAAATGTGTTCGTAAATGCTATCCTTTTACTATTACTTTTTACAGTTGGAATTTAATTTTTTTGTTGAACAAGTAGAGATTTGGGATAATCCTGTGAGAGAAATTTATCGGACATCTCTTGCAACCTTAATTCACATGTTGCAGAGTCTGAAACAATCCTACCCACGCTTTGATATTGGGAATATGGTAAAGATTTTTTCAAATAGTGATGATTACTAGAAATTAATAATAGATTGTTTCTATCCGGAGTTTTTCTGTATAGATCTGTTGTAATTGTATTATTAATATCCTTGCTGATTAAAACATCCAGAAAATTAATCTGCGTGGAAGACACATGTAATTAAGTTCATCCCAAATGTCCCAAATTTCCAGCACAAAAATTTCAAGGGCTTTGATGTTGCACCTCCACACGCAAAACACGTCATCTATAATTTAAATCTCCTCCAAAATAAACAATGATTTTTAAAAAAAAATCACTACAATAAATGAAATGCTGTTTTGTTTGTATCGTGCTTTCATGGATTAAACCCTAAAGGATTACTGCAAATCTTGGCATGCCGGTCTTATTGTTCATTTGCAGTGGCCCTAGTTATCTTCTTCCATAATATGGTGTCTCATATGACCATTCTTGTGTTTTATATATACAGTTCTAATTACAGAATAGTCTAGCATGGATTAATACAGCTATTCATGAATTAAACAGGAGGTGTCTGACCATGTCACACACACCACATGCGAAGATAAGTTAGGAAATATTAAAATTACATTTCTCAATGAAGTTTTTTCAGGATTAAATGCAATGAGAAAAACAAAAGCAAAAACGCCACCTGTAAACAGGCTAAAGGGGAGGATTTGTTTTTCTTTTTTATCTTGTCTTACATATGTCATTAAACAGGAAAGAATGTTTTTGAATTTTTTTTTCCTCTAAAATGCTATTTAGATTTCATTTTGTAGCTTTTATTGTCACTCCGTAAAAGTGGCGTAACAGACACCAGTTGTGAGTCAGAAATGCATCCATTCATCTTTCTCATGCTGTTCCCATTCAGTTTTAGCACTTTTCCTTCCATTGCAGCATTTTTACAGCCTTTCCAGACATCCTTGGAAGGTACTCTGGAAAAATATTTGAGTTTTCCCATTGACTTTGATCTACAAGTTCTTTCCCTACAATATGCTTCCAACGGATGACGACATCCTGATTATTCTTCTCAGTATTTAAATCGCAGAGTGCTGGCTGGTCATCCATCCCTAATGGTTGTAATACAATGGGGCATTTCTTGTGGTCTCAGGGACCTTTGTACTTTAACATACCGTAAACATTGATATGAGCATTCTGATTAAAGGCCCCGTCACACTAAGCAACATCGCTAGCAACATCGCTGCTAACGAACAACTTTTGTGACGTTGCTAGCGATGTTGCTGTGTGTGACATCCAGCAACAACCTGGCCCCTGCTGTGAGGTCGTTGGTTGTTGCTGAATGTCCTGGGCCATTTTTTAGTTGTTGCTGTCCTGCTGTGAAGCACAGATAGCTGTGTGTGACAGCGAGACAGCAACAACTAAATGTGCAGGCAGCAGGAGCCGGCTTCTGCGGAGGCTGGTAACCAATGTAAACATCGGGTAACCAAGAAGCCCTGTCCTTGGTTACCCGATATTTACCTTCGATACCAGCCTCTCTCACTGCCTGTGCTGCCGGCTCCTGCTCTGTGCACATGTAGCTAGCTGCAGGACACATCGGGTTAATTAACCTGATGTGTCCTGCAGCTAGGAGAGCAAGGAGCCAGCGCTAAGCATTGTGCGCTGCTCCCTGCTCTGTGCACATTTAGCTGCAGCATACATCGGGTAATTAACCCGATGTGTGCTGTACTAGGAGAGCAGGGAGCCAGTGCTCAGTGTGCGCTGCTCCCTGCTCTCTGCACGTGTAGCTCCGTGCAGTGGTAACCAAGGTAAATATCGGGTTGGTTACCGATATTTACCTTAGTTACCAAGCGCAGCATCTTCCACGCGGCGCTGGGGGCTGGTCACTGGTTGCTGGTGAGCTCACCAGCAACTTGTGTAGCGACGCTCCAGCGATCCCTGCCAGGTCAGGTTGCTGGTGGGATCGCTGGAGCGTCGCAGTGTGACATCTCACCAGCAACCTCCTAGCAACTTACCAGCGATCCCTATCGTTGTTGGGATCGCTGGTAAGTTGCTTAGTGTGACGGTACCTTAAGGCTCTTTTACAAATTGACCAAAGACCTAACTTTTAGCTGCAGAATACAAAATGATATATACACATATCTCGGTATTTTAGCATATCTTATAAAAGTAAGACATTTATCTGCAATCAAAAAGTGAGTGTGCAATGGTCCCCAAACAGGCCATGATTTATGGACATCCTACAAAAAAGAACCCATGGAAATTTCTGAAGCTTTTGCTTATAATTCCATTACATGTGCAATACTATGGAAATCCTGAATCATGATATAGTTGGGGGCCTTGAGGATTAGGGTTGAGAACCAGGGATCTAAGATATCAGTTTGCAGCAGACAAGTCATGGCCAAAATGTTTGAGACTGACACAAATTTTGGTTTCACAATGTTTTCCGCTTGAATGTTTTTCAAAATTTTAGTCAGTTGTTTCTATGGTTAATGAAGTGTAATTATCAGCATGTCATACATTTTTAAACTTTTATTGACAAATATATCACATTTATGGAACACTCAATATTTACAGAGTTGACCCTACTTTTTTAATTCTCCCTGTGTGAGGTTTTTAGGCTTTTTGCCTTGTTTTGTCATTTTGCTTTAATCTGTTTCTTCTTCATTGGCCATTTTGCTTCCTGTTCTGTTGTCCTCACCTTTGCCCTCATTCAATATGGATTCCTCAGCTTCTATGTTCCCGCCTTGTTCCCTGCCAATTACCTGCTTAAGCCATCTCATTTGATGGACCAGTGCGTCTGAATCCTGTTTGCAGTCTGCCTGTAACCTGGTCTCCTGAAGTCTTTGGAAGGACTAATTTTCTGACATCCTCTGTCTTGGATCCCTGGAACTTGTGTCCACACAGTAACCTTTCTGCTCTGCAATGGACACTTACAAGTACAGTAAGAGAGACTTAATTATACCTTGACATGTCTGCTGAACTTTGAGGATCTATTACTGCTTAATTTGTCCCATCCTTTGCACCCTGCAACTGTTTAACCCTTCATGTTTTGTGCACTTATATGAAGTAATACAACTGTTTAGCAAACCTGTGTCTCTGTGTTTTTTGGTACCCTTGCACTAGACTCTATACCAACAGTATTTAACACCTTACACCCTGGCTTACTGGAGATCAGCTTTTGGGCCAAATCCTGACTGATGACAGCACATTATTGTTTAAGAAGTGCTTTGAGTTTATTACAATTTCTGTATTTTACTTTGTCTACCTGCTTTTTGAGGATTGGCCACAGGTTTGCAATAGGATTGAGGACTGGGGAGTTTCCTGGCCATGGACCCAGAATTTCAATGTTTTGTCCACCAATGATATGTTTTTAAAACAGGGATGTCTAACTCAAATACACAGTGGTACAAAATTAAAAACGTGGACAACATCGCAGGCCAACCTTGATATTTATTCAAAGAATGCCTACAATTGAGCGTTGACATCACTAAGTTTATTTGCAGTCACAGCTGGAGGTTCTATTGGTACCCCACCTGTGACCGCAATTAACGTGATCTCAGGTAAGGTCACTGA
This sequence comes from Anomaloglossus baeobatrachus, assembly GCF_048569485.1. Classification (NCBI taxonomy): domain Eukaryota; kingdom Metazoa; phylum Chordata; class Amphibia; order Anura; family Aromobatidae; genus Anomaloglossus; species Anomaloglossus baeobatrachus. The sequence continues at coordinate 372,259,526 of NC_134353.1, forward strand.
GTTCACAGACCTGCATGTTTTTTTTCCAGGAGATGCAGATTTGGTGCAGTAATATGGTGTAGAAATTTCAGCACCAAAGTTGCATCTCTTGGCAAGAAAATGCACAAACACTGTTTTGATGCCATTTTGATGCAGTTCTTTTGCCATGAAGTGCAAATTTGCTACTGAAATGTCTGCACCAGATTTCAGCCCCAAATCTTCAGAGCTGGAATCGCTGTGGGACCTCATGTGGATTATGTCAGAACTGTTGTTTTTTTTTTGTTTTTTAGGTTAATAAATTGGAGAAAGAGGGTGGAGTTTTTTGTATCTAATAGACAATCTCCATTACTAATCTAGGACTTAGTGGCAGTTGTGAGCTGTCATTAATCCCTTATTACTCCTATTACCATCGCACCAGGGCAATCAGATTGAGTAGGGTTAAGTTTAAGGATTGTCGCATCTAATGGATGCAAAAATTCTGGGTGGCTGCAGGCTGCTATTTTTAAGATGGGAGCACAATAATTATGGGTCTCCCCACCCTGAAAATACAAGCCCAAAACTGACGGCTTTATCATGGCTAGGTATGAAAAATAGGGGGGGACCGCATGCTGGTTCTCATTATTTAAGTAATAAAAAAAAAGCCTCACAGGTTCCCTCTTATTTTGATACACAGCCAAGATAAGCACACAGCTGGAGGCTTCAGCCTGTAGCCATATGCTTTATCTGTGCTGGGTATCATAATATGGAGGGACCCTATGCCAATTATTTTATTTATTTTTACATCACTATACAGATGCACACAGCGTGTATGATTCCAAAGAGTCACAAACGCTGTCACACAGGGTGGAGGCACGGTCTGACTGCAACCAATCACAGACACTGGGACTGCTGGGGGAAGTCGTGCATAAGTAGGAAGGATAAAGAGCGGCTCCAGATGTAGTATGAGCGACCCCAAAAGTAGTGTTACTGCCGAATGGGAGACTTTTCCCTATTTCCTTTCTTTTTTAAAATACCCAGGTGGCTGGATCTGGATAGTTATCCTGAGAACTCCGGGCTTGGGGGTCAGTGTATGGATACTTGGGAACCCGCGTGGATCCAGACTTTTACAATCCGGAGCCGCCCATCGCTAACAATAATAATAATTTAATGAAAATCAAACCTTTCAAGTTCTGGGAGTTAAGCCTGCTTTACACGCTATAAGATATCTTACGATGTGTCGGCGGGGTCACGTCGTAAGTGACGCACATCTGGCGTCGTAAAGTATGTTGTAGCGTGTGACAGCGACGTGCAATTGCGATTGAACGAAAAAACGTTCATCGCATGCACGTCGTTCATTCCTGACGAATTGAACGTCAGATTGTTCATCGTACCCGGGGTAGCACACATCGCAGTGTGTGACACCCCAGGAACGATGAACAGATCTCACCTGCCTCCTGCGGCTCCCGGCCCACAATTTGGAAGGAAGGAGGTGGGCGGGATGTTTACGTCCTGCTCAGCCCGCCCCTCCGCTTCTATTGGCCGGCTGCCGCGAGACGTCGATGTCACGCCAAACGTCCCTCCCACTCCAGGAAGTGGACGTTCGCCGCCCACATCGAGGTTGTATGGAAGGTAAGTATGTGTGATGGGGGTTAATCGTTTGTGCGGCACGTTCAACAAATTGAACGTGCTGCACATACGATGGGGGCGTTGCAAATCGCATACGATATCGTATGCGAAATTGCAACGTGTAAAGCAGGCTTAAGGGAGAAAAATAAAAGCTATTGGACAATACTATTATGTGGTACAGTATCAAATGCCTTTGCAAAGTAAAAATAAATCACATCAGCTGCATTGCAAATCTGGATATTGGTAATGCAGCTTATGTGATTTATTTGGACTTTGCAAAGGCATTTGATACTGTATAACATAATAACCTTATACTAAAGCTCCAGAAGCAAGGACTAGGGGAAACTATATGCAACTGGGTAAGGAATTGGCTAAAAGATAGGAAACAGAGTAGTTATAAATGGTACATACTCTAAATGGGCTATAGTCAGCAGTGGGGTGCCGCAGGGATCTGTGCTAGGACCGATTCTTTTTTTTTTTTAAACTTTGAATTTTTATTGAGATTTTCAATTTACGTTTTTCATACATAAAATAAAACATAAAATTCACAATTCTTATCGAACCTAGACAAACAATGACAGGACAGGTGAGGAGGGTTAGGAGGGGAGAGGAGAAATAGGAGGGAAGAGGGAAGGGTTTCAAGAGTCCATGCTCCTTCCATAGGACCCATAGGCCTCAGTCTCACAGATCCTCCTGTCCCGCAAAGTAGTCCCATGGTGCCCACACGGCCTGGAAACGGTCAACTGTGTCATGCAATAGTGCCGTGAGATGTTCCATGCGTCTAACGTCCAGTAATCTATACTTGAGGCTCTGGAGTGAGGGTGTCCCTGGCTGCCTCCAATTCTTTGCAATTAAGCATCTGGCCGCCGTAAGGATGTGGGACAAAAGCTTAGAGGCCGTTTTTCCCAATCCCCCATTCCCAAGACCCAGAACATAGATCAGGGGATCAAGATCAACCTCTATATATAGTACTTTATGGATCAACCCTCTAACCCGCTCCCAGAAGGGGACTATCCCTGGACAGGACCAGAATATGTGCAGAATGGTGCCCCTGCCTCCCCCGCATCTCCAGCAACAAGCCGGTATGGAGGGGTCTATGCCATGAAGGAAATCTGGAGTGTGGTACCAAAATAGCAAAATTTTATAGATATTTTCCTTATATAGTGTGCATATTGACGTCTTGGCGGCGTTTCCCCAGATTGCTGCCCATTCCTGAGGAAGTATCTGCCTTCCCAATAGAGACTCCCATTTCCGCATGTATGGAAAAGACCCCTCAGGCCCCTCCCGTGACTCAGAAAGCAAAATGTAAATTTCCGAAATTAGTCCCTTAGTATCAGTGCCCCTTCTGCAAATTTTCTCAAAATCTGTGGGAATCGAGGCCCCTGCCCTGCCAAACAAGGAGCCAGCCAAGTCTCTGATCTGCAGATATTGGAAAAACTCTCGATTAGAGAGAGAGAATTTATCTCTAAGGTACTCAAAGGAATGGATCTGCATTGTACTTCCATCTATAATGTCTGCAAATCTGAATAGACCTGCCTTGAGCCAGGGGTGCACCATGTCCGACTCCAGACTGCTTGGGAGCAAGGGTTGGTATATGAAGGACACCAGAGGGGAGCAGGGGGATGCCAAAGGAAATCTTCTAATGCAAAATGCCCAGAGGTCCCTAGTGAACTGCATCGGTCCAAGAAGAGGGGGGGGCGAATCACACCGGGCCGGGGGCCACAGGAGCGCGTTTGGATGTATAGGCGCCAGCCAAAGTTTTTCAATCTCAGTCCACCTGTTGTATGCCCAAAGGGACACCCAACAGGGGATCCTCCTAAGATGGGCCGCCCAATAGTATTTTAGGATGTCCGGGACAGAAAGCCCCCCCCCTGTTTCTCCGAGCCATCAACACCTCCCTGGCCACCCTATGACGTTTGTTACACCAAATAAATCTAAGGATAGCCGCCTGAAGGGACTTCAGCTCCTTTATTGGTACCTTAACTGGGAGGGTTTCAAAGAAATATAATAATTTTGGGAGCAAGCTCATTTTAACCGCCGCAATGCGCCCCATCCACGAAAGAGGGAGGGGCAACCACTTGCTCAAAAGAGTTCTCAGCTCTCGGAAAAGGGGGGGAAAGTTAAGGTTATAGAGGGAATCATAAGTAGATGTGAGGTTAACCCCCAGGTACTTGACCGCATCTGTCTTCCAACGAAACTTAAAATTCAAACGCAGGTAATCCAGGGCCACCGGGTCGAGATTCAAGGGCATTGCCTCCGTTTTGCTAGAGTTGATCTTATACCCCGAAAGGCTCCCGTACGTACCCAAGGTGCACATTAAAATTGGAAGGGACACATGGATGTTAGTAAGTGTAATGAGCACATCGTCGGCAAAAAGCGAGATTTTAAACGGTTTATTCCTGACCAGGACCCCCGAGATGTCTGGGTTGCTCCTGACCGAGGCCGCGAGGGGCTCTATGCATAGCACAAAAAGGAGGGGGGACAGGGGGCACCCCTGCCTGGTGCCATTGGAGATGAGAAAAGGCTTAGAGATGTGGAGGGGGAGTTTGATAGAGGCCGTAGGAGCGCTATACAGGGACTTCAAGGCCCGCATAAAGCCACCCGAGATCCCAAAGACCTCCAGTGTCTTGAAGAGAAAAGGCCACGCAAGGCGGTCAAAAGCCTTCTCTGCATCTAGACTCAACACCAACGCCTGTTGCTTCGTCCGATTTGCCACATCCACCAGGTCTATGACCTTCCTGGTGTTGTCACCCCCCTGACGGCAAGGGACAAAACCCACCTGGTCTTTATACACGAGTTGGGGCAACCATCGATTAAGCCTGGCCGCCAAGAGCTTGGTGAACATCTTCAAATCGGAGTTCAAAAGGGCTATTGGTCTATAATTAGCACAGTCCAATGGGTCCCTGGGTGGCTTGGGCAGGAGGATTAAATGGGAGTGTAGCATGGATGGAGGGATAGGGTCACCCTGAAGGAAAGAGTTAAACAAGGCGGCCATGTGTGGGAGGAGCTCCGCCGCAAACACCTTGTAATAAAAATAAGTAAAGCCGTCCGGGCCCGGTGACTTCCCGCCAGGCAGGGCTTCCAGAACTTGCTCCAGTTCCTCTGTAGTAATCTCTTCGTTCAAAGCCGCGGCTGCTCCGCAAGGCAGTGAAGGGAGCTCAAGGGCCGAAAAATAGTCCCCAAGTGCCCCAGCCCCGCGCAAAGCCATGCCCGGGGGAACCGGAAGGTTATAAAGCTTGTTGTAGTAATTGAAAAAAATGTCAGCTATTGAAGCGGGGTGATAGTGGATAGTGCCCTTTTCGTCGCGCAGAGCCTGAGGGCATGAAGATGTAGCGCGCTCCTTAAGCTGCCTGGCTAGTAAGGTATGAGCCTTATTACTCCTTTCATAGTATCTTTGTTTGGAAAAGGTTAGCAATTTTTCTGCTCTGCCAATTGCCAAGTCTCTCAACTTTTCCCTAAGGCTGATGACTCTCCTAAGAATAGTCAGTGATGGGGCAGCCGCCAGTCTCCCCTCCTGTAGCTTAAGATGGGCCGTTATAGAGTCCCGCTGACTTGTGGCATTCTTTTTAGCCCTGGCGCCCTCTCTAATGCATAGTCCCCTCATCACTGCCTTGTGAGCTTCCCAGAGTGTTGCCGGCGACGTGACCGTGCCCGTGTTCAACTGAAAGAATTCGACCAGTTGCTTATTTAAAAAGGCCCTAGTGTCGGGATTTTTGATCAGAGATTCATTAAGGCGCCAATGCTGAGGCCTAGGTCGAGGACCATCTTTCTTGAAGTCCATTATGAGTGGGGAATGGTCTGACCACGTAATGGATCCCATCTCCACCCGCTCAAGACGCCCCAGCAGCTGTGAGTCAATGAAAAAATAGTCTATTCTGGTGTGCGTCTGATGCGGATGCGAGTAGAAGGAAAAGGCCTTCTCTCCCGGGTGGTCCACCCTCCAAGCGTCGTATAAAGCGCCTGATCTAATGAGCCTACGAAAGTCCCGGGACAAATTTTTCAAAGCACCCGATGGAGGGTGTCCACCCACAGAGAGTCTGTCGGCCACCTCCGAAAAGGGGATGTTAAAATCTCCCCCCAACACCGTAGAGGCCGGTGCCAGTCCGCCTATCAGATCGAGTATTTTCTTAAGAAAGCGTATCTGCCCTTCATTAGGTGCATAAATGTTGGCCAGTATGTGCGGGGATCCCCCCAGTTGGCCCTCCAGAATCACATATCTACCCTCTGGATCGCAGTGAGAACCCGTAATTTGTAGAGGACAACTGGAGGATATTAAAATAGCAACTCCACCCCTCTTGGAGCCCGAGTAAGCCGAGTAATGGATGGGAAAGCGGTGGGACGCAAATTTGAAAGTGTTTGATTCCACAAAATGTGTTTCTTGGATAAAGGCTATGTCTGCACCTGATGTTTTCAGTTCCTGTAGCAGCAATTTCCTCTTACGGGGTGAATTCAGACCTTTTACGTTAAGAGAGATAATGCGGGTCATATCTAAAACTTAGAAGTAAGAAAAAGCTAATGGCACACCTATACCGTCGGGGGCATGACTTCCCCTGTGAAGCCGGCCAGAGGAGACGGTCCATACGACAAAGGGCCACAGCTCCCAGGGACTCTAGAAGGGGTGGTACCAGAAAGGACACATAAGGAAAAAACATCGGGGAGGGGGGAAGACAAGGACAAACATAGAAATGAACATGAATTAAGAACATTAACCAAAATGCATAAACCTTAGGCATAGATTCCCGGGGGGTAAACCCGGAAGGGAGAGACTTAGAGGGAGGTTCCCCAACCCGTCTGGGCTGAGAGAGCCACCCACCTCACTCCCCAGTAGCCCTCCCACGGGGGTCAGTCCAGTGGGCACGGGCCCGTGCCAAAAGGAAACAAGGGAGAAAAAAAAAACAAAAAACCTCAACCACTAACTCCAAGTAAGGGGACCGGGCTCCCGCCAACCCCCCTACCCCCCACGGCATCATTGTGGCTACAGCCCCCCCCCCCCCCTTATGCAGCTCAACAGACCCAGAGGGCCGCAGATGACACAACGGACAGTCAGAGGCTTGCTGTAGAGAGTCACAGTATCACAAAGCATGCTCAGCCACAGGAACTCAGAGGGTATAAGAAATAGGCACCAACCAGGTTAAGGAGTGTCCTCAACGGCGAGCTGGGGAGGGGAGCGACCCGCGGCCCCTACCTCCTCTCCCCCCCAAAGCCCCACGCCCTCCACCCCTCACCTTGGACCACACGGGAGGGGGCGGACCTTCCAACCTTTGCAAGTCCCAATCTGGGATACAGACCGCTGGAATGGCCAGTGCTTCACAGAACAGAGTAGTATCTGCTGGAGTGCGAAGGGTCGCCGATTTACCCCCTCTGCGCGCTGTTAGTGCAAACGGGTAACCCCAGCGGTATGGAACCTGGTGCTCCTTCAGGCTCGTGAGGAGGGGTTTGAGGTGCCGCCTTTTCTGGAGTGTGATGCGAGAAAGATCCGGGAAAAGCTGGATTTCCTTGCCATTGAACACAGATGCCGTGCGCCTCATTCTAGCCTTAGCCATGATCAGTTCTTTGGTGGAGAAGTCGTGAATGCAACAAATGATGTCCCGGGGTTGGGTGGATAAATTCTTCGGCTGTAAAGCCCTGTGTGCCCTGTCCAGCTTGATGATGTTAGAAGGGGGAGCATCCAACACTTCATTAAAGATGGATTGTAGTATGGAGTTTGTGTCCTCGGGCCCATCTGACTCTGGGACCCCCCTCACACGGACATTGCAACGGCGTCCTCTGTTGTCGAGATCCTCTATGTGAGACTGCATATCCTCCATAACTTTTTGTTGCGATGTTGCCAGTTTGTGTAATTCTGATACATGGGATCTGGTGATGTCATGCTCTTCCTCCAGGGATTCAATTCTGCCAGACAATTGCTGCAAATCTCTCCTCACTTCAGCTATTTCTGACCTGCAAGTTGCTTTAACCTCATGTATGAGGCATTGAAAGTCCTCTTTAGAAGGAAGTTTACTTATGAAATCATGCAAGTCCTTATAGAAGGTGTCTGGCCCTTTAAGGTGAGCACCTGCAGTAATAGACACTGGAGTTTTAGTCTGGTGCTGGGGAAGCTGGGAAGGTTGATCTCCACACCGAGGCCCAGAGGGGGGAAGCAGGCTGCTCTGTTCCCTGATATCACCAGCTGTGGCTGCAGTCCCTTCTTCTCCTGGCAGTGGGGAGGGCTGCCCCCCGACCTCCACCTTATCTCCCACAGCCACTATGTGCTCTTGGGCCTGCTGCTGCTGTGCCTGAGGATCCGATGCAGTGCAGGGCTGCTGAGCCAAGGCATCCCCTGTTGGAACTGCTGCAGGGATTCCTCCACTCCCCCCTGTGTCCCCGCTCACCCACTCCTCCTTCTCTTGCTGCTTAGCAGGCCGGGCCGGTGCCTCCATTTCCCCTCCATGCTCCTGGAAAGATGGCGTCCGGGCCTCCCCTGGACCCTGTTCCAGGCCCAAGAAAGTATCCAGCGCCGTGGTGTGCAGCGGGGGGGCCACCGATGCCTGCTGCGACGGTTTAATCCTCCGTGGTCCCATCCTGAGAGCCGGTGAGTAGGTTTATGCTTATGATAAGTGCTGATTTAGCTGAGGGTCAACAGGAGCTCCTCTTCCCCACGTCCACTCAGCTCAGCATCCTGGACACGCCTATGGACCGATTCTTTTTAAT
>NC_134353.1:372267899-372377401 GCF_048569485.1 Anomaloglossus baeobatrachus
ATTGTACCAAGTGATAGCAATACATTTTTAGAAGTTTGTGCTACATTTCTCTTTCATGTTGTAATTATTAATATATTAATGGTATTTCAGTTACGTGCCCCAGGCTTTCTTTACTTGCCGGAAAAAAGAAAATATCTTCCTGTTGAGGGTAAGTTTACAGTTTGTTTCGTTGTCGCTTTAGCACTCCCAGAACCAAATTAGTTATGTTCTCTACTACATAGCGGCACAGATATATATATATATTTATTTATGAGTAATTTGTATACTCAGCTATTTCGAGCACAAACTTATTTTATGCTGAAAAGCAAAAGCATATTTTCAAAGTAAAAGAAATTCTGCTATTAAAAGCTTTTTCCCATAAAAACGCATGAATTTATTTTTTAAAGTAATACAAACAATGAATTATGTTTCAATCAAAATGAGATACACTTACAATGTACATGTATAATTAGTTAAGTTTTATGGTGACCCACACATGTAGATTTATGTTACACTTACAACTAGAGATGAGCGATGTTCGAGGTTCGCCAATTTCATGTTCGAGTGATTTTGGGGGGTGTTCGAGACGTTCGACGAACTCGAGCTTTTTGCTAAAAGCTCGAAGTTTGAGTTACGTTCGAGAACGGTTCGATCAACAAAAAGCCTAGCTAGTTACTAGCTGGCTTTTCACTATAATAGTGTGAGTCACTGTGAATCACGCTATTATCAAAATTCAGCGTATAGTGTGCGAGGGGACGGGGTTTAGATCAGTGCTGCTGCAGAGTGGTGAGAGAATGCCGATCGCCATTTTTTTTTTTTCCTAACCGCGCATACAGTGGGGCGGGCCAGGCTGTCAGCAAATCACAGAGACACACAGTGCAAAGTGGATTTTTGCCAGACAAGCAAGGGCATGTGTCATAGGCTGTGCATGTCACATGTCCTTGCCTTATAAGACACGGCCATTTTCCCCGTCGCCGCCATTATGTCTCAGCTGCGTGAGGGTGACAGTCACCGCTCCCGCTAATACTACTGCTGTGTGCGCTGTAGAGATACAGTGCAATCTACACAGCATTTTAGGGATTATGGACTACTGGTTATTTCAGCCCTTTTCAGGGCTGATTTAAAGGTGTTCATAGCCATAGCTGCTAGGCAGGTCCGTGCAAATTCTGTGTAGGGCTTTAGATAACAGCGTCTGGCTACCTCAGCTCAGGCAATTCCTTGCTGCATTTTTTCATTAGCAGGGATAGAAAGTGAGGCTTACTTTGCTGTCCACTGACCCACAGCACCCGTGCATTCTACCCACCTGCCCATTTTTGCCACGCTATTTTATTTCCCTAAAGAGCTGACACTTTTTCTGGCATCCTAAAAGTGTCTGGAATACTAAGTTAGTGTTCCTTTGCTGTCCACCGACCCACAGCACCCATGCATTCTACCCACCTGCCCATTTTTGCCACCCTATTTTATTTCCCCAAAGAGCTGACACTTTTTCTGGCATCCTAAAAGTTTCTAGAATACTAACTTAGTGTTCCTTTGCTGTCCACTGTCCCACAGCACCCGTGCATTCTACCCACCTGCCCATTTTTGCCACGCTATTTTATTTCCCCAAAGAGCTAACACTTTTTCTGGCATCCTGAAAGTGTCTGGAATACTAAGTTAATGTTCCTTTGCTGTCCACTGACCCACACCACCCGTGCATTCTACCCACCTGCCCATTTTTGCCACGCTATTTTATTTCCCCAAAGAGCTGACACTTTTTCTGCCATCCTAAAAGTGTCTGGAATACTAAGTTAGTATTCCTTTGCTGTCCACTGACCCACAGCACCCGTGCATTCTACCCACCTGCCCATTTTTGCTACGCAATTCTAATTGCAAACTGTGCTGCCAATGTTAGGGGCATACTAAAATTGACTGGGATAGTCAGTGTTGGTTCTTCAGCTGTCTATAAAGCTAGACCACCTCTGTATTGTACACACCTGTCCATTTTTGCTACGCAATTCTAATTGCAAACTGTGCTGCCACTGTTAGGGGCATACTAAAATTGACTGGGATAGTCAGTGTTGGTTCTTCAGCTGTCAATAAAGCTAGACTACGTCTGCAATCTACACCACCTCTCCATTTTTGCTACCACATTTTAAGTGTCCAATCTTGTTGCTAACAAAATGAGTGGCAAAAGGACAGATGCTGGTGGAAAGGGGAACAGGCGTGTTGTAAAAGGAAAAAAAGTTTGTGTCCGTGGGGTAGGTGGGAAAGCTACATTAACATCTGCTGAAGAAAGGCCATCTTCCAGCAAAAGTAAGATGTCTACTACATTACGTGGACAATCAGATTTGCTCCCTTTTTTACGGAACCGAACAACTGTAGCAAAGGTAGATGATGCACGAAAAAAGAACATGCTTGAATGGATCTCAAGTGCTCCAACACGTGTCCTCTCCTCCACCTCAACTTCAGCATCCAAAAAACAACAGTCCTCTGAGTTGTCACCCCAATTGCACTTGCTTTCTCCCAGCTCTCAAGTATCCACCTGCCCTGCAGAGTATGGTGTAACAGAGATGGCTGAGTCTGCAGAGCTGTTCAGTCACACTTTAGGCTGGGAATCAGAGGTCTGCTCCCAAGCTACAGTGAGTACAGACCAGGAAATGATCTGCAGTGATGCCCAGAAGCTTTGTGAGTCTGATTCAGGCACTGATGACCACGTTTCTGAGCATAATGTAGACCCTCATTCACAAACTGTAACACTTCTTGGTGGAGACAATGAGGAACATACTGATGACGATGAGACTCAGATACCTGATTGGAATGACAACTTAACTATTCAGTCAGGGCAGGAAGAGGTTAGGTCTGAGGGCGAGGGGAGTGCAAACACAACGCTTGATGATGAAGTTCTAGATCCCATTTACTGTCAACCCACAGTCAGGCACTCGAGGAGGTCACCAGAGGCGGTGGAGGAGGATGCGACTGACGACGAAGTTACTTTGCGCCTTCCTGGACAGAGTCGGAGTACTAGAAGCACGTCAACAACTGCATCCTCAGCCACAACTCTGCCTCTGAGCACAAGTCGGGGTGGCTCTGCAGGTCACATTGGCTCTAAGCCTTGCCTAGCCTGGTCCTTTTTTGATATCGCAAAGGATCTCCCAAATCATGTGATCTGTAAGATTTGTCGCCAATCTATAAGTAGAGGCCAAAACCTCACTAGTTTGACAACTTCTTCCATGAATCGTCACATGAATAACAAGCATAAGTCCCAATGGGAAGCTCGCCATGCTACAATGCGGCCATTCTATGACTGTGGGGACAGCTGTCACACATGTTTTTCCACACAGACCTTCCAACTCTTTAACCGCAACAGGCAGTTTGCTTGGCAGGTCATCAGTTGTTTTGGAAGGGGAAACAAGTGCTGGTGTAGAGCTCTCTCAGACATCAAGAATACCACGTTTGGATGAAGGCAACATCATGTCTCCACCTGCACTTTCCCCACAGACCTGCAGTTTTCCAGGGACACCCTACTCAACACCGTCTCCACACAGCAGCCAGATCTCTGTCCCTCAGATGTGGACAAATAAAAGACCATTTCCTCCGAGCCATGACAAAGCTAAGAGGTTGACTTTATCCCTCTGTAAGCTCTTGGCTACCGAAATGCTGCCTTTCCACCTGGTGGACACAGAGGATTTTCGAGACCTTATGTCCGTCGCAGTGCCCCAGTACCAGATGCCCAGTCGCCACTACTTCTCCAAGAAAGGTGTGCCTGTGCTAATCCAGCATGTCGCACACAACATCACTGCTTCCTTGAGAAACTCTGTATGTGACAGGGTGCATTTCACTACTGATACTTGGACCAGTAAGCATGGACAGGGGCATTACATGTCGCTGACCGGGCACTGGGTAACTATGGTGATAGATGTAGAAGAGTCTGCTGAACAAGTGTTGCAGTCCCCACGAATTGTGCGTCAATCCTCTGTATTTTGAAGTTCCTAAACAGCTTCTGCCTCCTCAACCTCGTCTGGGTCCTCCACCTTCGCCCAAAGCCTGTCTGGTCAGGCCACCCGCGTTGAAACTGCGCACAAGTAATCCCGCACACCTCCTTACTATGCTGGCAGCAGAGCTCAACAGCATCAGGCGGTCTTTACCTTGAAAGGTCTTGGAAATAAGAGTCACACAGCTGAGAGCTGTGGTCAGCTCTTGCGAGCGAGTTTACTAAATGGTTGTCTCCACTCAACCTGCAGCCAGGGAAGGCCGTGTGCGACAATGATGCAAACCTGGGCGCGGCCCTACGCCGGGGCAAGGTGACACATGTGCCTTGTATGGCTCACGTGTTGAACCTTGTTGTCCAGCAATTTTTGACCCACTATCCCGGCCTAGATGGGCTTCTGTACAGGGCACGGTCACTCTCTGCTCACTTCCGCCATTCAACCGCCGCAGCTGACCGACTTGCATCGCTCCAGAAGTCGTTCGGGCTGCCGGTTCATCGCCTGAAATGCCATGTGCCGACACACTGGAATTCGACTCTCCACATGTTGCAGCGACTGTGGCAGCACCGCAATACGTTATGCAATACGTTATGCAATACGTTATAACGTATAGCCTGGGCCAACGAGATGCAGAGGTGGGGCAGATCACACTGCTGGAGTGATCTCAGATCAAGGACCTATGCACCCTTCTGCACAGTTTCGACATGGCGACGAATATGTTTAGCGCTGACAATGCCATTATCAGCATGACAATTCCAGTCATTTACATGCTGGAGCACATGCTAAACACTATTCGGAGTCAGGGGGTGGAACAAGAGGAAGGGGAGGAAGTACAGGAGGATTCATATGCGCAAGGGATACCAACATCTACAAGGTCCAGACGTTCAGCATCATCAAGGCGGCAGGCATGGGATGGTGGGGGAGAGGGATTAACAAGGGAGCATGGTAGCAGCCAAAATGTTGAGGAAGGTGCAGGAGACCAGGAAGAAATGGAGGACGAACTCTCGATGGGCATGGAAGACTCAGCAGATGAGTGAAACCTGGTCAAATTTCGGTTGAACAAGGTTGGGGGGAGATGTCAGAGGAAGAAAGCACGGTTATCACCTCGCCGCCACAAACACAGCGAGGACTTGGTACGCATGGATGCGCAAGACACATGAGCGCCTTCTTGCTGCACTGCCTACAACAATACCCTCGGATTGTCCGAATTAGAAGTAATGATGACTACTGGGTTGCCACAAGATACCTGGTACAAGTCCAAATTTGGCGAAATAATTCCAGCCATAGAAAGGGACACACGTATGCAGGAGTATCAGCAGAAGCTGTTACTCAATCTTAACTCGGCTTTTTCACCAAACACCAGTGGTGCACGGAGTGAATCTCCTAGTTGTAACTTGCCAAGCATTGGACTGTTTCGTCATTATCAGTCTAACCGTACCAGCAACACCGTATCTGGTGCTGGTAACAGCAATTTTATGGAATCGTTTCATAATTTTTTTAGACCATCCAATGCAAGGCCACAAGAGACAAGAAGTCTGACACATAGTCAACGGCTGGAGAGGATGATACAGGAGTATCTCCAAATGAACATCGATGCCATGACTTTGCAACTGGAGCCTTGCTCATTTTGGGCTTCAAATCTTGAAAATTGGCCTGAGCTCGCCACTTAAGCTTTGGAGATCTTTTCGTGTCCCGCAGCCAGCGTGGTCTCTGAACGTGTCTTCAGTGCTGCTGGGTGTGTGCTGACAGATAAGCACACGCGTCTGTCCAGTGACAATGTGGACAGACTAACATTCATCAAGATGAACAAGTCATGGATCCGCAAGGACTTTACTACCCCTGTGTGATCCTGGGGAGAGTAAAGGCTGGCGTATTTTGGAATGTGCTTCATGCAAATCAACACATCCAGTTTGCAACTGGGGGACAACTGATGCCACTGAAGTGGTGTCTGTGTGGCCCAATTTTTGGATAAAAGGGAGACTCTGCTTGGAGTCCCCTTGCGGTGTTTTTAAAAATGTTCCAAGATGAACAAGTCATGGTTCAGCAAAGACTTTGCTACCCCTGTGTCATCATGGGGACAGTAAAGGCTGGCGTTTTTTGGAATGTGCTTCCTGCAAATCAACACATCCAGTTTGCAACTGGGGGACAACTGATGCCACTGAAGTGGTGTCTATGGGGCCCAATTTTTGGAAAAAAGAGAGACTCTGCTTGGAATCCCCTTCCGGTGTTTTTAAAAATGAGCCAAGATGAACAAGTCATGGTTCAGCAAAGACTTTGCTACCTACCCCGGTGTTATCCTGGGGACAGTAAAGGCTGGCGTATTTTTGAATGTGCTTAATGCAAATCAACACATCCAGTTTGCAACTGGGGGACAAGTGATGTCACTGAACTTGTGTGTGGCCCAAATTTTTGGAAAAAAGGGAGACTCTGCTTGGAGTCCCCTTGCTGTTTTTTTAAAAATGTTCCAAGATGAACAAGTCATGGTTCAGCAAAGACTTTGCTACCCCTGTGTCATACTGGGGACAGTAAAGGCTGGCGTATTTTTGAATGTGCTTGATACAAATCAACACATCCAGTTTGCAACTGGGGGACAAGTGATGCAACTGAAGTGGTGTGTGTGGCCCAATTTTTGGAAAAAAGGGAGACTCTGCTTGGAGTCCCCTTGCAGTGTTTTTAAAAAATGAGCCAAGATGAACAAGTCATGGTTCAGCAAAGACTTTGCTACCTACCCCGGTGTTATCCTGGGGACAGTAAAGGCTGGCGTATTTTTGAATGTGCTTAATGCAAATCAACACATCCAGTTTGCAACTGGGGGACAAGTGATGTCACTGAAGTGGTGTGTGTGGCCCAAATTTTTGGAAAAAAGGGAGACTCTGCTTGGAGTCCCCTTGCTGTTTTTTTAAAAATTTTCCAAGATGAACAAGTCATGGTTCAGCAAAGACTTTGCTACCCCTGTGTCATACTGGGGACAGTAAAGGCTGGCGTATTTTTGAATGTGCTTGATGCAAATCAACACATCCAGTTTGCAACTGGGGGACAAGTGATGCCACTGAAGTGGTGTGTGTGGCCCAATTTTTGGAAAAAAGGGAGACTCTGCTTGGAGTCCCCTTGCGGTGTTTTTAAAAATGAGCTAAGATGAACAAGTCATTGTTCAGCAAAGACTTTGCTACCTACCCCGGTGTCATCCTGGGGACAGTTAAGGCTGTCGTATTTTTGACTGTGCTTGATGCAAATCTACCTGTCAAGTTTGCAACTGGGGCACAAGTGATGCCACTGAAGGGGTGTCTGTGGGGCCCAATTTTTGGAAAAAAGGGAGACTCAGCTTGGATTACCCTTGATGTGTTTTACATGATTTTAGAAGGGCATGACATGCCTATATCTGTGTCTCCTCCTCTTTTTCCTCATCCAGCTGTTTTGTTTTCGCATGTCCTTGTCACTTTCACATGTGTTTGTGGTGTCTTGGCAGTTATTTGTCACCTTTTGGACACCATTGAAGTTGTTTTCTATGTGTTTTTATGTGTTTGCCTCCCATTGTTTTCAATGGGGTTCGAGAGATTCGTCGAACGGTTCGTCGAACCGAACTCGAACGGGGCCTCCGTTCGACGAACCGAACTCGAGCCTTCAGAGGCTCGCTCATCTCTACTTACAACTGGCGCATAATTGCCAACAATCACAATTTTGAACTATTCCACAAACCATACGACAAAATTGTGCTGTGAAAAATTATATTGAAAATAGTATGGAAAATCCTTACAATGATTTTTAATACATAGTTTTTAAAGGCCATGAATTATGTGTTTAATTATCACAACAGCCAGACTTAAAAAATAAATTCTCCATTTATAAAGTACAGGCGTCTGGATAGAATTTAAACATTGTAGCAACCACATGTATAATTTTTTTAGGATTTTTTAATTTGAAATATGGAGAAGCTGCTGCAAAGGAAAAATCAGCTGAGTTAAAAACAATGGCATAGAGCACGTTTTTGTTTTAACAGTTTCGTAATGGATCACACTTCTGCTTCACCAATACTAGAGTGGGTCTATGAAGAGCATGTACACCTTGTAGTCCTAGGGTGGATATATTATTGTGCAGCTATACCCCTACCAGTCCCCCTCAGCTGTCAGTGACTCTTGGAGCCTGCAGAGAGCTTACATGTTTTCTCTCTCTGCAGCCTCTGAGAATCGTTGTGGGATTTCTAGGGTGGCTCAGTGGCTCAGTGGTTAGCACTGCAGTCTTGCAGCGCTGGGGTCCTGGGTTCAAATCCTACCAAGGACACCATCTGCAAGGAGTTTGTATGTTCTCCCTGTTTTTTTTTTTATAAACTGTGTGCAGCATGTTGGGACATCATATGTACCAGGATGGCATAGGATGGGGGCATATACCAGGATGGAACCATGATGGGGACATATATGCCATGATGGGGTTGTACAGGTTGTACACCAGGATGGGGATATATAGCAGGATGGGGACATGATGGGGATATATACCAGGATGGGGACAAATAAGAGGATGGGGTCATTAAGGCAGACATTGACCAGGATGGGGCCATATACCAGGATGGGGCTATCATGGGGACATATATACTAGGATGGAGACATTATAGGAACATATACCATGGTGGCAACATATACCAGGATGGAGACATATACCAGGATGGGGACTTGATGGGGATATCAGAATGAGGCTATATACCAGAATGGGACTATATAACAGGATGGGGTCATGATGGGGACATATGCCATGGGGACATTATAGGGACATACAGTATATACTAAGATGAGGACTTTATGGGAACATAAACCATGATGGGAACATAAAAATAGGGACATATACCCTGGGGCCATGATGGAAACATAGACCAGGATGGGGACATATACCAGGAAGGGGACATATTTCAGGATGGGGCTATATACCAGGATAGAGACATATAGTAGGATGGAGCCACGATCGGTAAATATACCAAGATGGACCCAGGATGGTGTCAAATGTACCAGAATGAGTGACATAAATATCAGAATGGAGGTCATATTTACCAGAAAGTGGCCCAGAATGGGTGACATTAGTACGTAATAAAGGGGGCAACTTGTATGTCTATATAGGATTTAAAATGCTACAATGGCCCATACATCTGACCAACATGCGAGAGGGGAGAGAGCAGGCCCAAACTTTGAACCAGGGCCTATTGAACTCAAGTTATGCCACTGAGTAACACTTTCCCTTTAGAAACATTCATACAGTTAGGTCCAGAAATATTTGGACAGTGACACAATTTTCGCGAGTTGGGCTCTGCAGGCCACCACATTGGATTTGAAATAAAACCTCTACAACAGAATTCAAGTGCAGATTGTAACGTTTAATTTGAAGGTTTGAATAAAAATATCTGATAGAAATTGTAGGAATTGTACACATTTCTTTACAAACACTCCACATTTTAGGAGGTCAAAAGTAATTGGACAAATAAACCAAACCCAAAAAAAAATTTTTATTTTCAATATTTTGTTGCGAATCCTTTGGAGGCAATCACTGCCTTAAGTCTGGAACCCATGGACATCACCAAACGCTGGGTTTCCTCCTTCTTAATGCTTTGCCAGGCCTTTACAGCCGCAGCCTTCAGGTCTTGCTTGTTTGTGGGTCTTTCCGTCTTAAGTCTGGATTTGAGCAAGTGAAATGCATGCTCAATTGGGTTAAGATCTGGTGATTGACTTGGCCATTGCAGAATGTTCCACTTTTTTTGCACTCATGAACTCCTGGGTAGCTTTGGCTGTATGCTTGGGGTCATTGTCCATCTGTACTATGAAGCGCCGTCCGATCATCTTTGCGGCATTTGGCTGAATCTGGGCTGAAAGTATATCCCGGTACACTTCAGAATTCATCCGGCTACTCTTGTCTGCTGTTATGTCATCAATAAACACAAGTGACCCAGTGCCATTGAAAGCCATGCATGCCCATGCCATCACGTTGCCTCCACCATGTTTTACAGAGGATGTGGTGTGCCTTGGATCATGTGCCGTTCCCTTACTTCTCCAAACTTTTTTCTTCCCATCATTCTGGTACAGGTTGATCTTGGTCTCATCTGTCCATAGAATACTTTTCCAGAACTGAGCTGGCTTCATGAGGTGTTTTTCAGCAAATTTAACTCTGGCCTGTCTATTTTTGGAATTGATGAATGGTTTGCATCTAGATGTGAACCCTTTGTATTTACTTTCATGGAGTCTTCTCTTTACTGTTGACTTAGAGACAGATACACCTACTTCACTGAGAGTGTTCTGGACTTCAGTTGATGTTGTGAACGGGTTCTTCTTCACCAAAGAAAGTATGCGGCGATCATCCACCACTGTTGTCATCCGTGGATGCCCAGGCCTTTTTGAGTTCCCAAGCTCACCAGTCAATTCCTTTTTTCTCAGAATGTACCCGACTGTTGATTTTGCTACTCCAAGCATGTCTGCTATCTCTCTGATGGATTTTTTCTTTTTTTTCAGCCTCAGGATGTTCTGCTTCACCTCAATTGAGAGTTCCTTAGACCGCATGTTGTCTGGTCACAGCAACAGCTTCCAAATGCAAAACCACACACCTGTAATCAACCACAGACCTTTTAACTACTTTATTGATTACAGGTTAACGAGGGAGACGCCTTCAGAGTTAATTGCAGCCCTTAGAGTCCCTTGTCCAACTACTTTTGGTCCCTTGAAAAAGAGGAGGCTATGCATTACAGAGCTATGATTCCTAAACCCTTTCTCCGATTTGGATGTGAAAACTCTCATATTGCAGCTGGGAGTGTGCACTTTCAGCCCATATTATATATATAATTGTATTTCTGAACATGTTTTTGTAAACAGCTAAAATAACAAAACTTGTGTCACTGTCCAAATATTTCTGGACCTAACTGTAGTAATAATCAGGACCGTATTTGGAGTTCATGCTGCCCTAGGCACTGTCAGTGGTGGCGCCCCCTTCTGATCAGTCAGATTAAGGGTATGTGCACAAAGCATTTTGTTTTCAGACAGATCCGGCCTGTAACCCGCCCAAAAACCCCAAACTCTAAATATTAAAGAAATGAACTCATACACTGCAGTGTAAAAAAGACTTGCTGTCCATATGTTCAGTCTTTGGGTTTTTTAAGCGCATCAGGTTTCCTCAGACATAAAGCAGCTGACAGTGACCGGTCCATTATATGGCGACTGCTGCTTGGATGCCGCTTACTAGTTCACTTAAAAAATAAGTAAAATCCAGTAGCTAAAAGATGTTGGAAAAAACAACCAAGAAGCAACAGCAAAAAAAAAAAATATTTTTTTTGCTTCAGGAAAAAATGATGACTGTCCTGAAGTGTTTTCTGTCTGAATAATTCCGGGGGTTCACAGAGAACTACAAGAGGTGTGCACATTCCCAGATAGAGCCCATAGCCTTCAGATAGTAGTTAAGACCTGCATACACATTAACCTAAAGTGGTCTAAACCCGCCAATATCGACAGGTTCTGCTGACAGTCCAATGTGAATGGGGGCTCTCAATTCTGATTGTCGGGGGAATAAGGATCCAGCATGTCCGATTATGGAGTGTAGATCTGTAAAATGATTGAAATTAATACATCAAGTTATCAAATATTTCATAGTAAGACATATACGTTCATAGTTCTGTTTATGTTGGAGGGCATAGGTTATTAATAAAGTTTATAAGGGTAAATATGCCCATAATGAATATACTTGAGTGCTGAGCATGGAGGGATATATTTAAATCCTTCCCGAAGCTTTCCGAAGGTTCCAGAAGGTTACGTAATATGGAACTATATTCAACTGTGTTACACTAGAATGCCCTATATGGTTTGAACAGCTGGTATATAATGCACGATGGAGGGGGCTACTGTTCGCTCTCCACACTGCCTGCTGTGAGAAGACGCCAGTGCTGCAAGATATGACACGTTGTCCAGGCTAAGAGATGACATCCCCAGCATTGCCGTTCAGGAGTCAAAGAAAGATGGGTAAAGACTTCCCATTGATCATTATGGACTAAATGAACTCTTATTTTTGCGTAAGCTATCAAAGTATATTATTTTTTCCTTTCTGTAACTGAATCTTGGCAACCATTTTTAAATAGATAAAATACATTTATTTTTTACATCTTTGGAAGTTCTTTCTTTCATGCGGCTTTACGTATTTGAAGAAAAATATATTTAAGAGTATATTTTTTAACATTTGGTGAGCCACCCATTCGTAATTTTTTACGTTTTTGTTGTTCCTTCACTTTGCATAAGGGGGGTCGAAGTTATCAAAGTCATAAGTATTTTAAATATCTCCTGCAAAGGATCAGGAATCGACAATTTATAAAAAATCACGCAGAACCTAGGAAATACGTATGAGTCAAGTTGCATGAATGTTTTTTTTTAATGAACTTTAAAGACTTTATAAAGCCACAGAAGTTAACTTTTGACGTATTTTTGAGCAAGAAAGATAGAGTCAGTCCATAAGAAGTATTGGACGGGTTGAACAAGGTGAATCAAGTCTTACAGGATCATCCATCAGATCATCTGATCATTTCAGGTAAGAAAATGGATTTTATCTCTTCATATGTAAAGCAAAGTAAACTTCAGTTCACTTATTCAGATATTTCTAATGTAGAAGAGATTTGGTTACGCTTTTATGGGGAGTGTGAACTTGAGAATTCACGTATAGAATGTGCAAGGTCTTTTAATAGAGAGAAACAGAAAATCAGAAATGTCTGTCATTTAGTCTATGATTTTCACAAGTTAATCGTAGAAAAGTGTAAAAATGGTGGGAATAGACAACCTGAATGGTCAGGAGAGTTAGTGACAGAGAAATCCAAAGACTGCTTAGAACCTGGAATGTCAGTCAGTGATATTGTGAATTCTGACTGTAATGTTGGCTGTAATTTTGTAAATCAGAATTTTGATAATGGCGGCAGACATGTGCTACGTAATCGAGGTCATTTTCAGGACACTGGGAAAGACGCAGGAAATGACGTAGAGAAGCCAGGAGGGGGAGGAGCCAGAGTGGGAGACGTGCAGACAGGACACGTGGAGAGAGAAAATGGCGACGATCAGTTTCTAAAAATAGAACAGGCTAAGTTAGGGATTACACTTAGAAAAAATTTATTGAACATATGCAAATTAATTCCCGCATATAATCCTAAAATACATGTTTGCAGAAACTCAGAGATATTTGAAAGTTCCATCGAGAAATTTAATTTAACCAATAGTGAGACGAATCAGTTATTCCGTATGTGGTTACCTCAGCATTTCTTTAGACAATTGGCATTAAAAAAGTCTTCTGGCAATGAGACATTTGATTGTTCAAATGATAACGACATCATAAGGCTGAAAAATCTCATATTCTGTGCAAGGAATGAATCTGATCCAAACTATGAGATGTTGAAGGAATTACAAATTGAACAGAATGAGAGTACGTTCTCATTTATGTCCGTTTTTGAACGTTTATATAGGGCGGTTATTCCAAATGTCGGATTGGATGGAATGATACGTGTATTCATCAAGAAATTTAATTTCCTTGACAATGCAGCCTGTGCGGTGGCATTAAATAAAAAGTCCCTATTCGAATGTACGACATTTATCGATTTTGTTAGAAATCGCCAAAGTCAATCAAAACAGAAATTAATTAATTCTGAAAAACCAACACAAAAAAGGGTGAGTTTTTGTGAAAAACCAACAGTGTCTCCCAGATCCAAATATTTTTGTGACAAAATTTATGAAATTCGCAGGAAATTTCATGTGAATTATAAGTCATACACCCCCCCTCTTTCCTTGTCACCTTCAATGAAAGAGAAAATTGTCACAAAATCTGATACCGATTATCTCAGACAAGCGATTTTTAAAAGCCCTGAAAGACAGAAACAGGTGTCTTGTGCGGATTCTCTCCCCTGGTCACTAGTGAAAGAAAAAAAGTCGTCCAGAGAATTTGATAGGCAGCGACAGCTGGGTGGTTTTCCAGAGAAAGATATTTTTCCTCATTTAAGGAAAAAAATTGAGTTACAAAATAACTTCAATTCCAATTTTCTGGAAATTACTGTAATAAATCGAATCTTGCAAAAATTGAGGTTTGGTCTTTAGCTGGATAAAAGGGGATTTCTGGGTAAATTAATTTTATTGTTTGATAAATATGTTTATTCATATACAGTGAATCAATACATATATATATATATATATATATATATATATATTAAAGGTAGTGATAGTAAACCAAGGTCATATTTTCATTTAGTCAAATGATAGTTTAATGTTATAAATTAATAATTTGATCTCTGTATATGAATAATAATATTTAAAATAAAATAATAAGAGAAAGTAACGGATTTTAAGTGTTTCATTTTTATCATAAATATGATAATAATTTTATTCTTTTATTTCCCTCAGAATTTATCAGTAAAACAGATTGATGAAGTATTAACTTTTTATTTTTACATATGTTCTTGTCCTCAATCAGGTAACATATATTTTCTTGTGTAAGGTTAATTCGCGAAAGCATGATTGGATAATAATTATTATTTTCTCAGGTACCAATGGTCAGAGAAGTATACTAGAACGTTTTTTTTATGAATATATATATCTCCTTTAGAGTTATTAGAAATGTAATCTGAGCTTTGGAAGTGTAGTAAAACTGCTTGCTGTTTTGGAATGGTGTTCCTTGCACGTAACCAGAGCATGACTTGGTACTAAAGCTAAAAATAAATGTTTGTTCCATGGTCATATGTACAGTCTGTAATTCATTGGAATTTGTTTTTTTCGAGAAGTACTTCAAATTAGTAACATAATCTTTGAAATGCGCATAGAATAATTGGGAATACAGGGATTTGTGTCCGTCAATGTTTTTATGTGAAAGTATATGTTACAGTCTTGTGTGCATAGATGTGTCTATGAATGATTGATTGTTTGAGCAGCTGCTAAAGTCAAAGTATTTGGATCCAGAGAGAGAGAAAAAAAAAAAGAGAATTTTTGTTTTAACTTAGAAGTTATAAGATGGATGTATACTATATAGATAATAAGTTATAGTACATAAGTATAAATGAAGGAATTTATACCGAATATATATATATATATATATTATTCTTAGACATATTTCTTTAGAGATATTAGGATTTTTTATTAAGGGTTTATTCTGAATAGTTACATTCTAGAATAAGGTTATAACGTTTTGATTTTCTTATATCTTTTGTGTTAGTCACTTCTTTTACTGATACACAGATTGGTAATCATTTTTTCTTTTCAAATATGGAAGTGATTTTTATAATATGGTCTTGAAGACATACCACACAAATTTTAATTTAATTTAATCTAAACATATTAATTTTTATAATATCATATTTCATGATATTGAAAGGGAGAGGTTTGGTCTCAATCACACACATTTATATTTGATAAATATATGTGTTTACAGGATACTTTAATAATTAATATTTTAAGTACAAAGGAAGAATTGGGAATAAAAAAAAAAATATATTTAAAGTATATCATAATGCATTTATATACTAAGAGAAGTGTATTATTTGCAAGGTTACATGACTTAATTATTTTTATTGGTTATTGATAGGTTTGGTAATTTATAAGATACTGGTAATATTAAGGTTATCTGGTAACATTAAGGTTATGTATTATTAAAGACATAGGTGTTATATACATAGAAGGCCTTATTTTTATTTCAAGTTTTATTTTTATTCCGATTTTCATTTTTCTTTTTATTCCTATTTTTTATATTAATTATTATTTAATATTCACGTTTTTAATCAAAATCTTATATTATACAATTTTTATTTTTTCTTCATATTTTAAATATCTCAATTGAGAAAACACTTCAATATTTAGTTCAGTAATATCTAATATAAGAATATTACTTTATTAAATATGAATCATTTTAAAAGGGAAAAGTTCCACTTTTTTGGAAGAAAAGATACTTCCTTCATCATATATACAATTGTTTACTTTCTGGTAATACATTATTTTTATATTAGTATGTTAGCACAATAAGGATGAAGTATTACTTATAGTTACACATTTCCTTATAGTAGGTTATTTAATAAATAATAGACAAATCAAATAAATTAAATTAGAGTAATAAAGATGGAAGATTAAGGTACATCTAGGTTTACCTTCCTATATTTACAAATAATATATATTATATTTTTAATCAATAATAATTTATAATGGGTATTATTGTGTTTTGATGGTATCATCCAGTCTTTTCTAAAAGGTTATTTGCTTTGGTTTATAATTTACAAATGATCTAACTAAAAGCCACATTATATTGTTTCATATTTTATATTATATTTTGGTTACATTCAACACATTGCCACCTATGGGTTTGGAAGGGTAATGCACCAATGACAAAAAAGGTTATTACAAGAAAATACTATTGTCTATACCATTATGCAGTATTTTATCATTCTGAATATCAATTACATTAATACTTCTACGATAATAATAATGACATGGTATTATAGTATTAGAGTTATGATACGCTGTGACATTTATTAGTGATAGTTATTGCCATATTTGGTATTTAGATTAGGGAGTGAAATCTTCAATCAAGATTACAGAAGATAAAAAGACTTTATATTTTTCCTAAAGTTAAAAGGGATTCTGCAAAAAGGTCCAAAAGGTAACGTCTCAAATAAGACTGTGTAACATACAAAATACACTTACCGTGCTTGCATCTCAGAAACGTAATATCTTTTGGTCCAAGGATGGACAATGACACATGGTCTGTGCATTAAGACCTCCCTAAAGTTACTAAGAAGAGCAATGACGTGTTAAAGTTAACCCCTGTCGTGCTGACCAAGAACGTCTTAACATCTGTCCAAAAGGATTTGACAACAGGCAGCATGGAGGATAAAAGGTGACTAGTGTAAATCACACTGCACAGACATCAAAGACTTCTGCTATTCATCTACACTCATGAACTGTGGTTTATCAACATTGGCTATGGACTTTGCAATAAAAAAATAAAGTTTATGGACTTTGATCTAACAATGATAAACGCAATATGGGACTGTATAAATTGGTAACCATCCATTTTTATCAAAGGATTTATTTCTAAGAGACTGTGTTTATGCCGGATTACATCGGAGATAAGAAGACATCAACTCAGAGGACATCATATGGTGACCGGATTTGGTTTTTGCATTTCTTTTTAGGTCTAGCGAAGTATAGTTATATACATTTTTATATGATTGATCAGTCACAGCCTGTCATAACAGGAATCCACAATATTATATTATTGAACTTACAACATGAATAATGCAAATTAATTATTATTCATCATTACTATTGATATTAATCCATTATCGCCAAATAAGGAAAGAAGATTTGTTGTTTTAATGATGTATTAATTAATTTTCGGGGTTGCTCCACCCACTTCAAGGGGGAATTGTAAAATGATTGAAATTAATACATCAAGTTATCAAATATTTCATAGTAAGACATATACGTTCATAGTTCTGTTTATGTTGGAGGGCATAGGTTATTAATAAAGTTTATAAGGGTAAATATGCCCATAATGAATATACTTGAGTGCTGAGCATGGAGGGATATATTTAAATCCTTCCCGAAGCTTTCCGAAGGTTCCAGAAGGTTACGTAATATGGAACTATATTCAACTGTGTTACACTAGAATGCCCTATATGGTTTGAACAGCTGGTATATAATGCACGATGGAGGGGGCTACTGTTCGCTCTCCACACTGCCTGCTGTGAGAAGACGCCAGTGCTGCAAGATATGACACGTTGTCCAGGCTAAGAGATGACATCCCCAGCATTGCCGTTCAGGAGTCAAAGAAAGATGGGTAAAGACTTCCCATTGATCATTATGGACTAAATGAACTCTTATTTTTGCGTAAGCTATCAAAGTATATTATTTTTTCCTTTCTGTAACTGAATCTTGGCAACCATTTTTAAATAGATAAAATACATTTATTTTTTACATCTTTGGAAGTTCTTTCTTTCATGCGGCTTTACGTATTTGAAGAAAAATATATTTAAGAGTATATTTTTTAACAAGATCCTATTATCCTCTAAATGATAAGCTGCTGCCGGAGATGTCTAGCAAAGACTCTAATAGAGAACACAAACACTTGGCAGAATGAGTGCTCCTGTATATGGGAGAGCTGAGCAAGATAGCTGTCGGCTGAAAGATCAGACTATACTGTATAGGGGCTTTAGTTTATTACTTATTCGGCTGACAGACATGCAGATAGCTGTATTTTTAGTCCAGCACACTGACACTATGTTTTAGGATCAAGACTGATAAGGTAAAGATTAGAACAGCCACATGACTAGCACCAGAACCACCATCAGTACAGTAATACATAACTAAAACCACACTAAATACAAGTATTCATAACCAAAACCACAGTTAGTACAGTAATACATCAACAGAACTACTGTCAATACAGTAATACATCACCCAAATCACCCTAAATACAATAATGCATTACCAAACCCACTCTAAAGACAATAATACATCATGAAAACCACCATCAGTACATGAATACATTGCCAACTTCATACAGCAATCAAGTGCAGTGTCAGGTTAGACCCATATACATATATGTATTGCATTAACGTACAACTCCCAATATGTCCTTAACAATGGTAAGGAGATGCTGGTAGTTGTTACCAGCCATCATTAGACTGTGGACCATATAAGAACCACAATACTGATTAGTCCCAGGCAGTAGACTTAACTTTTGGAGGAGATTTTATATGTTTATGTTAATTCTGAGGAGATTAGTAGGGCAGAGACCCCCACCAATTGCTCAAAAGACCTCTTAAGTGCACAGCTCAGGAGACAGGACTATGAAATTTTACTCCCGGCATCCATTCTGTCTGCATGTTCTGGTTCTCAGAAACACTTGAGGCCATGGTAGTCGGACCCCCAGCGATTGGAAAGTTATTCCCTATCCCAAGGATAGGGGGTAAGTTTCCAATGTGAGAAAACCCCTTTAAAGCAGCATAAACACTGCAGCCAAAGATGGGAAACTGATTTATCTAAACAGTGTCCATCACCCGATGCACGAGCAAAACTTTCATTCGTCAGGTGAGATGATTTTTAAGCTGACTGAAAGGGAATCTGTCACCCCAAAATGACACCTAGACTGCAGAAATATTTATATGGGGGACATGATCTGTGGAGAAATAATCCCACCCATATAGTTCAGCTTAAAAGGAACTGGTCATGACCTTTAATATTAAACTGCTTCATCCTCTTGTTAGTCAGAAAATGTGCATCACTTACGTTGCGTCAAGACATTGAGGTAGTTTAAAATTGAAAAAGGGTGTAACAGGTTCCCTTTAATATTTACTGAAAAGGCCACATTTATTTGATATGAAAATTAGGACATTTCTGCGCGGCCCAAGCCTGGGTGCACCCATACCACCGAATATAGGAAAATACTAGCCAGGCCTTTAATAGTGATCCATTGGTGAGAGTGAGCACCGTAACACCAGATCTCCTGACTGCACTGCACCCAACACTGCGGCACACTCCAAGTGTCAGTGCGGGTGTGCACACAACACAGGAGGAGTACAGTGAGGAGGGGGACACGGCACTGTGATGTGCTGTCTGCTCACTTCAACAACCTTCCTCCTCATTGAATCTGCAGTCAAATACTGGCAGCAACCAGGTGTCAGAACGTACCTGCAGTCACATTGCATGCGCACCCATGTGGACACATGCGCCCCCACATCATGCTTCATCCCCCCATCCTCCATGTTGCGCCCCCACATCATGCTTCATCCCCCCATCCTCCATGTTGCGCCCCCACATCATGCTTCATCCCCCCCATCCCCCATGTTGCGCCCCCACATCATGCTTCATCCCCTCCATCCTCCATGTTGCGCCCCCACACCATGCTTCATCCCCCCCATCCTCCATGTTGCACCCCCACATCATGCTTCATCCCCCCTTGCTCCATGTTGCGCCCCCACATCATGCTTCATCCCCCCATCCTCTATGTTGCGCCCCCACATCATGCTTCATCCCCCCCATCCTCCATGTTGCACCCCCACATCATGTATCATCCCCCCATCCTCCATGTTGCGCCCCCACATCATGCTTCATCCCCCCCATCCTCCATGTTGCGCCCCCACACCATGCTTCATCCCCCCCATCCTCCATGTTGCACCCCCACATCATGCTTCATCCCCCCTTGCTCCATGTTGCGCCCCCACATCATGCTTCATCCCCCCATCCTCTATGTTGCGCCCCCACATCATGCTTCATCCCCCCCATCCTCCATGTTGCACCCCCACATCATGTATCATCCCCCCATCCTCCATGTTGCGCCCCCACATTATGCTTCATCCCCCCATCCTCCATGTTGCGCCCCCACACCATGCTTCATCCCCCCCATCCTCCATGTTGCGCCCCCACATCATGCTTCATCCCCCCATCCTCCATGTTGCGCCCCCACATCATGCTTCATCCCCCCATCCTCCGTTGCGCCCCCACATCATGCTTCATCCCCGCCATCCTCCATGTTGCGCCCCCACATCATGCTTCATCCCCCCATCCTCCATGTTGCACCCCCACATCATGCTTCATCCCCCCATCCTCCATGTTGCGCGCCCACATCATGCTTCATCCCCCCATCCTCCATGTTGCGCCCCCACATCATGCTTCATCCCACCATCCTCCATGTTGCGCCCCCACATCATGCTTCATCCCCCCCATCCTCCATGTTGCGCCCCCACATCATGCTTCATCCCCCCATCCTCCATGTTGCGCCCCCACATCATGCTTCATCCCCCCATCCTCCATGTTGCACCCCCACATCATGCTTCATCCCCCCATCCTCCATGTTGCGCCCCCACATCATGCTTCATCCCACCATCCTCCATGTTGCGCCCCCACATCATGCTTCATCCCCCCCATCCTCCATGTTGCACCCCCACATCATGCTTCATCCCCCCATCCTCCATGTTGCGCCCCCACATCATGCTTCATCCCCCCCATCCTCCATGTTGCACCCCCACATCATGCTTCATCCCCCCATCCTCCATGTTGCGCCCCCACATCATGCTTCATCCCCCCATCCTCCATGTTGCGCCCCCACATCATGCTTCATCCTCCCCATCCTCCATGTTGCGCCCCCACATCATGCTTCATCCCCCCATCCTCCATGTTGCGCCCCCAGATCATGCTTCATCCCCCCCATCCTCCATGTTGCACCCCCACATCATGCTTCATCCCCCCATCCTCCATGTTGAGCCCCCACATCATGCTTCATCCCCCCATCCTCCATGTTGCACCCCCACATCATGCTTCATCCCCCATCCTCCATGTTTCGCCCCCACATCATGCTTCATCCCCCCATCCTCCATGTTTCGCCCCCACATCATGCTTCATCCCCCCATCCTCCATGTTGCGCCCCCACATCATGCTTCATCCCCCCATCCTCCATGTTGCACCCCCACATCATGCTTCATCCCCCCATCCTCCATGTTGCACCCCCACATCATGCTTCATCCCCCATCCTCCATGTTTCGCCCCCACATCATGCTTCATCCCCCCATCCTCCATGTTTCGCCCCCACATCATGCTTCATCCCCCCATCCTCCATGTTGCGCCCCCACATCATGCTTCATCCCCCCATCCTCCATGTTGCACCCCCACATCATGCTTCATCCCCCATCCTCCATGTTTCGCCCCCACATCATGCTTCATCCCCCCATCCTCCATGTTGCACCCCCACATCATGCTTCATCCCCCATCCTCCATGTTTCGCCCCCACATCATGCTTCATCCCCCCATCCTCCATGTTTCGCCCCCACATCATGCTTCATCCCCCCATCCTCCATGTTGCGCCCCCACATCATGCTTCATCCCCCCATCCTCCATGTTGCACCCCCACATCATGCTTCATCCCACCATCCTCCATGTTGCGCCCCCACATCATGCTTCATCCCCCCCATCCTCCATGTTGCGCCCCCACATCATGCTTCATCCCCCCATCCTCCATGTTGCGCCCCCACATCATGCTTCATCCCCCCATCCTCCATGTTGCGCCCCCACATCATGCTTCATCCCACCATCCTCCATGTTGCGCCCCCACATCATGCTTCATCCCCCCCATCCTCCATGTTGCGCCCCCACATCATGCTTCATCCCCCCATCCTCCATGTTGCGCCCCCACATCATGCTTCATCCCCCCATCCTCCATGTTGCACCCCCACATCATGCTTCATCCCCCCATCCTCCATGTTGCGCCCCCACATCATGCTTCATCCCACCATCCTCCATGTTGCGCCCCCACATCATGCTTCATCCCCCCCATCCTCCATGTTGCACCCCCACATCATGCTTCATCCCCCCATCCTCCATGTTGCGCCCCCACATCATGCTTCATCCCCCCCATCCTCCATGTTGCACCCCCACATCATGCTTCATCCCCCCATCCTCCATGTTGCGCCCCCACATCATGCTTCATCCCCCCATCCTCCATGTTGCGCCCCCACATCATGCTTCATCCTCCCCATCCTCCATGTTGCGCCCCCACATCATGCTTCATCCCCCCATCCTCCATGTTGCGCCCCCAGATCATGCTTCATCCCCCCCATCCTCCATGTTGCACCCCCACATCATGCTTCATCCCCCCATCCTCCATGTTGAGCCCCCACATCATGCTTCATCCCCCCATCCTCCATGTTGCACCCCCACATCATGCTTCATCCCCCATCCTCCATGTTTCGCCCCCACATCATGCTTCATCCCCCCATCCTCCATGTTTCGCCCCCACATCATGCTTCATCCCCCCATCCTCCATGTTGCGCCCCCACATCATGCTTCATCCCCCCATCCTCCATGTTGCACCCCCACATCATGCTTCATCCCACCATCCTCCATGTTGCGCCCCCACATCATGCTTCATCCCCCCCATCCTCCATGTTGCGCCCCCACATCATGCTTCATCCCCCCATCCTCCATGTTGCACCCCCACATCATGCTTCATCCCCCCATCCTCCATGTTGCACCCCCACATCATGCTTCATCCCCCCATCCTCCATGTTGCACCCCCACATCGTGCTTCATCCCCCCATCCTCCATGTTGCGCCCCCACATCATGCTTCATCCCCCCCATCCTCCATGTTGCACCCCCACATCATGCTTCATCCCCCCATCCTCCATGTTGCGCCCCCACATCATGCTTCATCCCCCCATCCTCCATGTTGCGCCCCCACATCATGCTTCATCCCCCCATCCTCCGTTGCGCCCCCACATCATGCTTCATCCCCGCCATCCTCCATGTTGCGCCCCCACATCATGCTTCATCCCCCCATCCTCCATGTTGCACCCCCACATCATGCTTCATCCCCCCATCCTCCATGTTGCGCGCCCACATCATGCTTCATCCCCCCATCCTCCATGTTGCGCCCCCACATCATGCTTCATCCCACCATCCTCCATGTTGCGCCCCCACATCATGCTTCATCCCCCCCATCCTCCATGTTGCGCCCCCACATCATGCTTCATCCCCCCATCCTCCATGTTGCGCCCCCACATCATGCTTCATCCCCCCATCCTCCATGTTGCACCCCCACATCATGCTTCATCCCCCCATCCTCCATGTTGCGCCCCCACATCATGCTTCATCCCACCATCCTCCATGTTGCGCCCCCACATCATGCTTCATCCCCCCCATCCTCCATGTTGCACCCCCACATCATGCTTCATCCCCCCATCCTCCATGTTGCGCCCCCACATCATGCTTCATCCCCCCCATCCTCCATGTTGCACCCCCACATCATGCTTCATCCCCCCATCCTCCATGTTGCGCCCCCACATCATGCTTCATCCCCCCATCCTCCATGTTGCGCCCCCACATCATGCTTCATCCTCCCCATCCTCCATGTTGCGCCCCCACATCATGCTTCATCCCCCCATCCTCCATGTTGCGCCCCCAGATCATGCTTCATCCCCCCCATCCTCCATGTTGCACCCCCACATCATGCTTCATCCCCCCATCCTCCATGTTGAGCCCCCACATCATGCTTCATCCCCCCATCCTCCATGTTGCACCCCCACATCATGCTTCATCCCCCATCCTCCATGTTTCGCCCCCACATCATGCTTCATCCCCCCATCCTCCATGTTTCGCCCCCACATCATGCTTCATCCCCCCATCCTCCATGTTGCGCCCCCACATCATGCTTCATCCCCCCATCCTCCATGTTGCACCCCCACATCATGCTTCATCCCACCATCCTCCATGTTGCGCCCCCACATCATGCTTCATCCCCCCCATCCTCCATGTTGCGCCCCCACATCATGCTTCATTCCCCCATCCTCCATGTTGCACCCCCACATCATGCTTCATCCCCCCATCCTCCATGTTGCACCCCCACATCATGCTTCATCCCCCCATCCTCCATGTTGCACCCCCACATCATGCTTCATCCCCCCATCCTCCATGTTGCGCCCCCACATCATGCTTCATCCCCCCATCCTCCATGTTGCGCCCCCACATCATGCTTCATCCCCCCCATCCTCCATGTTGCACCCCCACATCATGCTTCATCCCCCCATCCTCCATGTTGCGCCCCCACATCATGCTTCATCCCCCCATCCTCCATGTTGCACCCCCACATCATGCTTCATCCCCCATCCTCCATGTTTCGCCCCCACATCATGCTTCATCCCCCCCATCCTCCATGTTGCGACCCCACATCATGCTTCATCCCCCCATCCTCCATGTTGCGCCCCCACATCATGCTCCATGTCCCCATCCTCCATGTCGTGCTCCATCCCCCCATGTTGCGCACCCACATCGTGCTTCATCCCCCTCATCCTCCATGTTGCGCGCGCCCCCCCCCCCGGGTTGCTGCTCGGCGCTGTCTTCGGCTGTAAAGCGCTTACCTGCTCCAGGCTACATCTCCGTTCCTCTGCAGCGGCTCCATCTCCCATTCTCCGCGGTGGCGGTGGCAGCAGGATCTCACATCTTCCTCGGCGGCGGCTCCATCTCCCGTTCTCCCCGGTGGCGGTGGCGGTGGCATCTCACATCTTCCTTGGCGGCGGCTCCATCTCCCGTCCTCCTCTGCGCGGCGCTGCCTCACGCTGCTGTGACCTCTGAACAGTGAGCGCACGGCAGCACGTCGGGGTGGGGAGCTGATTGCAGCTCCTCTAACCCCGGAAGTGCCGGCGCGCTCACAGTTTCATTTATATTCGCGTGTTATAGACGCGACTATAAATGACTCTGGTGCCCCCTCCCTCCTCCAAAAAGTCACCGGATTTAATAAAGAGTTTGGAGGAGGGAGGAAGATTTAAAAAAAAAATATATTTTTTTTTTTTAAGTTTTGGTCTGGGCGCTGCCCCCTGGAAGGCATGTGCCCTCAAGTGCCTAATGGCAAATACGGCCCTGGTAATAATAATGTCCAGCAAGCTATCTACTTTGCCTGGGGGAATGGCAAGCTGCGCCATGTATTATGGCATATGAAACGATATTTTATAGCACAATGTTTTATAGCATGAGGTATAGTATTATGGCACAATGTTTTATGGCACATTGTTTTATGGCACTATGTAATGTGGCACATGGCAAAATGTATTATGGTACAATGTATAATTGTGTATTATGGCATTGTGCATTATGGCATGATGTGTAATGGCACAATGTTTTATGGCATGATGTATTACGGCACGATGTATTATGATACATGGCACTATGTATTAGAGCACATGGCACAACATATTATGGGATGCAAAGAATCCGGCACTCAGATGTATTAAAATTAAATAAAAGATCACTTTAATTGGTTGCACCATGGATAGTGTACACATTAAATTGATGTTTTGCTCTCACCGACTTTTATCAAAAATACACTAAACAAGGGTAAAAAGGTAACAAAAAAAATTAGAAAAAATCATAACCATGGACATGATACAAGGAATAATATCACACATGAAAAGAAAAATCATGTGGAAACAGAGAGTGTGCCACTAGTTGGCAGTATGTACAATACCATGAAATACAACAAACATAATTACTGTTTTAAATAGAGTCTTGGGTGGACACTGGACATCTGATAAACAATGTTCTGCGATTGCTGAACAAACGAAGCTTGGCTGGAGGTATCCAGAGTTGAGCATATAGTGTGTCTACATAGTGTTCAAAGTATATACTAGAAAATATAAGCAGTCACATGACATACAAAGAATAGTGGGAGGATAACCATGTCAAGAGACAACCAATTATTGCAGGGTGTCTTTGATAAGACTGTAATCTGGTCATAATGGTAAGAGGCACCTGTCAGTAGTGCTTGTGATGGATGGCCTGTAGGGCTGTGAGATGTGCACCAGGTGAGGATCTGAGGAGGGAGGCATAAGTATGAAAATGAAAGTTGTACATCAGTGAAAAATTGTGAAAGTTGCCTGGTGACTTACGCTGCTGCGCTGATGAGCCTATTGGGATGCTTGGTTATTGCGACAGATCGCTGGGGAATGTGGCATACAGATACAGTATATGGCTACAGGGGGGAGCCCCCCAGCCCTGCGCTTATCTAGGCAGTGTATCAAAATTAGTAGAATTATATGTGGCTTTTTTTTTAACTATTTAAATAAATAATTTAAAATAATGGTGTGCTCTTCCCCCCAATTTTGATACCCAGCCATCATAAAGCCCAACAGCTGGGGGTTGGTAGTCTGAGACTGGGGAGGCCTATGGTTATTAGGCCCCCCCAGCCTAAAAATAGCAACCTGCAGCTGTCCGAGATTGTCACATCCATTAGATGCGACAAGCTCGGCGCTTTACCCGGTTCTTTCCAATTGCCCTGATGCGGTAATGAGGGGTTAATAACAGCGCGCAACTGTCATCAAGCCCAAAATTAGCACCTCCCATCACTAATACTATAAGTAAAAAGAAATACATAAACACCTTGAAAAAAATCTTTATTTTAATACAATACAAAAAACACTTACTTTAACTACTTTATTAACCCCCAAAACACTCCTGCAGGTCCGACGTAATCCACACGAGATCCCACTGCGATTCAGATGCAGCTGTCTGGCTTTATCATGGCTCTATATCAAAATTGGGGGGGACAGTATTCTGTTTTTTTTTAAATTATTTATTTAAATAGTTAAAAAAAGAAAAAAAGCTGCATGCTGTTACTCTTACTTTGATACACAGCCAAGGTAAGCATATGGCTGAGCCTGTAGCCATGGGCTTTATCTGTGCTGGATATCATAATATGGGGGCCCTACACCAATTGTTTTATTTATTTTTACTGTACGCTATAGACGCACACAGCGCCTGTGACTGGAAGCAGTAAGCTGACATGCTGGCACTCAGTGTGGGGGAGCGTTTGACTACAACCAATCACAGGCGTCGGTGGGAAAGCAGGGAAAGCAGTGCATATGCAATGAGCCTAATGCACGGCACAGGAAGTGAATGCGCGACCTGGAATCAGTATATATCCATGTCGGAGCATCGGTGAGTACACCAAACACGCTCCTATCCCCCCATCCCTTCCACCACCATTTTTAATCACCGGATTCTGGTCTCCATAGACTTATATGGGTACCGGATTCCAGACCGGAACTGGATTTTTAAAATATTTTAGCAGGGTCCCGCTTATCCGCAAGTCCGCTTATCTCTAATTATGGTACATGCCACCTTGTCTTATGGCGCATGGCAAAATGTATTATGGCACATAGCATGATATATTATGGAACTTCTAATTCAGGTCAATCTGTTTCATGGACAATGTTTGGCCTCTACTAGTACATGTATGCCAGGATTTAAGAATGTCTGTTGATTATTTTTTTTCTTTTGGCATGGGGGCACCATTCAGACTTTTGTTATGCGGCATCATGATTTATATGTATGCCCCTAAGTCAAGGCACCCAGTAGTAGAGGCAGCAAAACAACCCCAAAACATCTTTGAACCTCCACCATATTTGACTGTAGGTACTGTGTTCTTTTCTTTATAGGCCTCATTCCGTTTTCATTAAACAGTGGAATGGCGTGCTTTACAAAAAAAGCATAATATTGGTCTAATCTGTCCATAAGATGCTTTCCCAGAAAGATTTTGGCTTACTTATGTACATTTCTAGGTTTTTTTTCTGTCTCTGTGTCAGCACTGGGGTCTTCTTGGATCTCCTTTTATTTCATTCAAATTTCAACATAGTTTTTGTGGTGAGAATGAATGAGTATCACATGCTTGAAACAAAGTTGTTTACCCATGATTTTAGAAAGCTGCTAACAATTTCGTCATACCCATTTTTGGAATTTTGTGTGAAATTATGTTCAATTTCCTAGTTTTCTTTGTTGTCTTATTTGTGTTGTTCCAATACACACAAAAGAAATAAACAAATGTATAACAAAATGTGTAATTGCAATAATTTTCTAGGAGATAATACTTCATTTTCTGGAACAATTTTTAAAGATGCCAACACTTTTGGCCATAACTGTATATACAGTTATATCCAATGTATATATACCTACTTTTATATATATAATTGTATTTATTTAAAATGTTTCCTTTATTTCTTTGACTTATGTAATTATTCCATGACTTACACCTATTTCCTTTCCTATTCCCATAGTGACAGTTTTAAAACCAAGGACCGCCATTTACAGTGCCTTGCAAAAGTATTCGTTATTCAGCTCCCCTGAATTTTTCAACCTTTTCCCACATTTCAGGCTTCAAACATAAAGATAAAAATGTTAATGTTATGGTGAAGAATCAGGAACAAGTGGGACACAATTCTGAAGTTGAACGAAATTTATTGCTTATTTTAAACTCTTTTTAAAAAATAAATAACTGAAAAGTGGGGCGTGCAATATTATTCATCCCATTTACTTTCAGTGCAGCAAACTCACTCCAGAAGTTCATTGAGGATCTCTGAATGATCCAATGTTGTCCTAAATGACTGATGATGATAAATATAAGCCCCTGTGTGTAATCAAGTCTCCGTATAAATTCACCTGCTCTGTGATAGTCTCACTGTTCTGTTTAAAGCTCAGATAGCATCATGAAGACCAAGGGACACAACAGGCAGGTCCGTGATACTGTTGTGGAGAAGTTTAAAGCCGGATTTGGTTACAAAAAGATTTCCAAAACTTTAAACATCCCAAGGAGTACTATGCAAGTGATCATATTGAAATGAAAAGAGTATCATACCACTGCAAATCTATCAAGACCTGGCCTCCATCCAAACTTTCATCTCAAACAAGGAGAAGACTGATCAGAGATGCAGCCAAGAGGCCCATGATCACTCTGGATGAACTGCAGAGATCTACAGCTGAGGAGGGAGAGTCTTTCCATAGGAAAACAATCAGTCGTACACTGCACAAATCTGGCCTGTATGGAAGAGTGGCAAGGTGAAAATCATTTCTCAAAGATATCCATAAAAAGTGTCATTTAAAGTTTGCCACAAGCCACCTGGGAGACCCACCATGTGGAAGAAGGGGCTCTGGTTAGATGAAAACAAAATCAAACTATTTGGGCACAATGCCAAACGATATGTTTGGCGTAAAAGCAACACAGCGTATTACCCTGAACACACCATCCCCACTGTCAAACATGGTGGTGGCAGCATCATGGTTTGGGCCTACTTTTCTTCAGCAGGGGCAGGGAAGATGGTTAAAATTGATGGGAAGATTGATGGAGCCAAATACAGGACCATTCTTGAAGAAAACCTGTTGGAGTCTGCAAAAGACTTGAGACTGGGATGGAGATTTGTCTTCCAACAAGACAATGATCCCAAACAAAAAGCAAAATCTACAATGGAATGGTTCACAAATAAACATATCCAGGTGTTAGAATGGCCAATTTAAAGTCCGGACCTGAATCCAATCGAGAATCTGTGGAAAGAGCTGAAAACTGCTTTTCACAAACGCTCTCCATGTGAGAAAAGGTTGAAAAATTCAAGGGGGCCAAATACAAGGCACTGTAGTTCTTTATTTTCCTATTTTATTTGAATAATTAATTAAGTAATTGACAGACTGCTGTATCTTATCTTCTTAGACTCTCTTTTCACATGGTTGGTGCTACAGGATTGGAGAATGGCTGACGTGGTATTGATGTTTAAGAAAGGTAAGAGGGAGGATCTATACAACTATCGTCCGGTAAGTCTGACATCAGTGTTGTGCAAAGGTTTTAGGACATTTTAAGAGACAACATGTAAAAATATATTACAGAAAATAATATAATAACTGACAGACAGCATGGATTCATGAAAGATAAGTCATATTGGATGTCTATGAGGGGGTAAGTGCAAATCTGGATATTAGTAATGCAGCTGATGTGATTTACAGTATCTGGACTTTGCAAAGTTATTTGATGCTGTAGCACATAAAAGCCTTATACGGAAGCTCCAAAAGCAGGGACTAGGTTAAACTATATATAGATTGGCTAAAATATAGGAAACAAAGAGAAGTCATAAATGGAACATTCTCTGAATGGGCTATAGTCAGCAGTGGGGTACCGCAGGGATCTGTGCTAGGACCAATTCTTTTTAATCTCTTTATTAATGACCTTGTGCTTGGGATTGATAGTAAAGTGTCAGTCTTTGCTGATGACACCAAACTATGTTGCATATTAAAAGCTGACCTTGATAGTACAATATTACAAAAAGATCTGGATAAGATGTCAGAATGGGCAGATACCTGGCAAATGAGATTTCATGTTGATAAATGTAAAGTAATGCACCTAGGACGGAGTAATCCTATAACTGCATATGTGAAGCCCCGCAAGTATTGTGTCGGTGCATTACCTTCAGGGACTCCACGCAGCTGGATCCTGTCACAGGTAGGAGATCTTCTTTTAGGATTGTCGTGACGCCACTCTCAGAATTGCGGTCAGTGGGGACCGCCACTGCAGGTTAAGGGATGCCTGGGGCTGATGGTGGGTGCAGCCAGTTGTAATAGCCTCCTGAGAGTGAGGCAAGCCCCAGGGCCCTGTGTAGGTGTGTAGAACCACAAGGCGCAGAATAACTCCACACAAGCAGAATGTCTTTCAGGGGTTTTACTCACAGAAGGTGGCAGAGTGAGTAACCCGGGCGTAGCTGGGATGAACCAGGCTGGAACCAGGTATCCTTCAGGCTGACTGATGAGGGTGGCTACCGACTCGCCTTCCTTAGCCCTTCTGTGGTTTGTGGTAACCCCGACTTTGAGTCCCTATGGGGGTCACCCAGGGAAGTAGCTGCTCCCCTCGTTTGTTTGCCGTTTGCTTGTCGCCTGGACCAGATCACTCCAGCTGCTTGCCTCCTGTGAACTATGGGCCCTAACTGTGGCTACGTGGCTGCGGCTTTTGTGGTGTTGTGGCGTGGGCGTTAAGGGCCCCACACCGGCAGGTTTAGCAAGGAAAGGTGGATCTATCCCCGCACCGGGATCTGCCGCCCGTTTGGGCCTGGTACTCCCTGACAGTCTCCTTACTTTCCACTACACTGCTCTCTCTCCAGCTGTGTGTGGTGTTCGGGCAGCACTACCAGGTGACCGTTCTCCCCCGTCGGTAGTCACTGCGCGGACGCTGTTAGACTGCAACAGCTCCAGGGTCTGCTTCTGCTCTTCCTGAGCTGCACACTAAACCGGCTCACTCGTGGGACCTGCACTGCTGCTCCTGTCTGAGCTCCACTTCCATGCTCCTCACTCCTCCACACTCTGCTTCAGACTCTCTACTCCTCCTCCTCTTTTCCCTTTGTGCCTGCCTACGCCACCTAGCAACCAGGCTCTCTACCACACCCCTTGAGTGGAGATGGAGGCTTCGCCCCCTCCACTCCTCAAGTGGAGGTGAAGGCTTTGCCCCCTCCTGGGATCCCCAGGGGTCCTCCCAAAGGTACATGTGTGAGACCTGATCACTATGCGCCTGTGTAGTCACACCTCGGTCAGCCTTCTGGATTACCTGTATTGTACTGTCCCCAGCATGGGTGCAGTACTCAGTGGTGCCTGACCAGGTCAGGGGCGCCACACATATACATTAAATGGAAGTAAACTCGGGACTACAGAACAGGAGAAGGACTTGGGTATTCTCATTACAAATAAGCTGAACAGCAGCACTCAATGTCAAGCAGCAGCTGCTAAAGCAAACAAGATTTTAGGGTGTATAAAAAGAGAGATTAGATCCCGTGATCCCAACGTATTATTACCCCTCTATAAATCACTTGTAAGGCCACATCTGGAATATGGGATCCAGTTTTTGGCTCCACATTTTCAACAGGATATTCAGAAATAAGTCAGTTCAAAGGTAACTAGATTATTACATTAAAAAAGAGCTTGATGATTTCCTCAGTACACATAACATTGCGGGTTATAGATAATTTAGTGACAAAGAAGGTATAATAGTGGAGAAAGGTTGAACTTGATGGACCTATGTCTTTTTTCAACCTATGCAAATATGTAACTATATATTGGAGGTCACCACCTGTATTTTCTACTATCATTTATTAACCTCTTCATGACCAGGAAATGTTGTCTGTTTATGCTCTTTTTTGCTCCTCTTCTTACAAGAGCCATACACTTTTATTTGTCATATGAGGGCTTGATTTTTATAGCACAAGTGGCTTTGAATGACACTATACATTTTACCATATGACTGTAGCAAAAAAATAGAAATAAAACTCCAACTGTGGTAAAATACTGAAAAAAGCCCCCCATAATTCCGCCATTGTTTCTGGATTGGGTTTTTACATTATTCATTATGATTTTAAAAAGACCTGGCAGTATGATTAAATAGATCAACACAAGAACAGCTATACCAAACTTTATAAAGGATTTTTTAGATTTTAGTGATCAGAAAATATTGAGAATTTTATATAAAAAATAATAAATTTGGTTTGTGTCAACAATTTCTGAGGTTGATAACTTTTCATTTATCCATAAATGGAGTTTTAGGGCCGGACCTGCCAAACCCAAACATCCGCGGATTCGCCCATCTCCGCTCACCAGCTTTAGGTTTAGGTTTTGAAATCCAAGAAAGTAAAGTTTATAAAATCATCAGCTTGTTGAGTGACAGCAGCTGAGGATCAGATAATATCTGGGGGGATATTCATAGTTATCACCTCCCCCTGTTAGAATTAGTATAAATATTATACAATCGATTTAATTTTTGACTTGCAGGACCTGTGTGATGTCCCATGTGAGCAGAAGGAGCGCGGCCTCAACCAATAAAGCT
This sequence comes from Anomaloglossus baeobatrachus, assembly GCF_048569485.1. NCBI lineage: Eukaryota > Metazoa > Chordata > Amphibia > Anura > Aromobatidae > Anomaloglossus > Anomaloglossus baeobatrachus. The sequence goes on from NC_134353.1 coordinate 372,300,972, forward strand.
GATAGCAGGAAGCAACATTTTTCTGTTGGCTGAGGCCACGCCCCTTCTGGTCACTAAAAAAAGTGAATCGTTTCTATAATGCTTATGCTAATTCAACAGGGGGAGGGGATAACTATGAGTCCCCCCCATCTATTATCTGCTCCTCAGCTGCTGTCACTCAAGAAGCTGGTGATTTTATAAACTTTACTTTCTTGGATATCAAAACCTAAACTTCTGAGCTGCCCACTATAGGTATGTAGAGAATCAGCCTGATAGTGCCAGTATAGCACTGGCTTTAGCTTATATACGGAAATCCTGGTGATTGGTGCGCTTTAAAACTTGAATATTATTTTATCAGAATTATGGTAGCTGAATGTGATGCAGAAGAGCAGAAAATGATCCAGTCCAGTCAGCTTCAGAAATCGCCCTGATAATAAAGTAATTTCATGGCAGAGCACTTACGACATGCGCAAAGTCCGTCATGTAACCGTATACTGCTGAAAAATAATGATGAGACATTACTGACCTGATTAACTCAAATGCTACGCTAAAGACAAGTAATTTTATTCTATTGTATGTTATTATATGTTTCCTACAGCAATCTATTCAGTGGCAAGTAAAGCGTTAAGTGGCACATCAGATTATTCTGGACAAAGAGGGTTAAGAAAAGGGAGAATCATATGACGTGTAATAGCCAATTGGAAAAATGAAGTCGATGAATTACTTCTAGTGTTGCTCGCTGCTGCCAAAGCAGATCTAAGGCGACATCAACAGAGGAGCATGTTAGATCTGGAAGTGTGAGAGAAGCTGAAGAGCACAAGGAGGAATTAGACATGGATGAGTCAAGCATCCTGAGGCGGAGAGGACTGCAAGTAAGTCTTTGTCCGGATTTCAATGCTGAAAGTTGATCTATAGTGCTACTGTTTAATGCCTAGCTTGTTTGGTTAATTCCATGATGTGTAAATCTTACTAAAATGCTACTTTAGACTGATTACACTAGTTGTATGCCGTTGTAATGCCATCATTAAGTGGTCACTCCTAAAGTGATTGCAGAAGTGATATTCTGCGCATTTGCAACACCAGAACATCGCACAGAAACTGGACAGAGCCAATTATAGGTGAATGAGATTTCTCAGGATTCTTTGGGATCTGTTAAAAAATAGATCCATCGTGGGTGTCATGTCTGTATTAAGACCAGAGACCTGGTGTGTGTACATAATATATAACATGCGAGAAACATGGCTGGCATTATAAAAATAAAAAGCTACGTTGCTACCAGAGTGTACTGTAAGTTGTACAATGTAAGGCTGTGTTCTTAGACATTATTGTAAAGATAGTACTGTGGCTTCTGTAGGGTAGATAAAAATGCCACCATTATGAATTAGGAAATGTTTCTTCTCAGTTCCAATCCACAGGGGGACTGCTTTTAAAGGGAATCTGTCACCATGTTTTTGCTAGCCCATCTAGACAGAGACCCTGATTCCAGTGATGTGTCACTTACTGAGCTGTTTATTGCCGTTTTGATAAAATCATTGTTTTAGAGGCTTGGACTGGTCCCCAGGAGAACTGGAGAATCCTCCGGTGAGCCCTTTCGCAGTATTATGTATCTTTCCCCCCAAATATGATCAGGAGTTGTCACAATACACTTGTTTTACTATGTACAAAGGAAGCATCTCATCATTCATTTTACAAACTACCTAGTATATTATTATATAGAAGCATAGGTAAATTTGTGAATGTAATATTTGCACGTAGATGATCAGTAGGCCTCCAGAGTCAAGGATACAGGTGAGCTCCTGCCGCCTCAGTCTGACTCTGCTGTTTTAGCTGCTATAGATCTACCAGTCCTCTGAATGCTGAGCTCTGTATCACCCCATCCACAACACTGAATAGCAGCTTTCTGCCTATGCACAATGTACACAGTAAGCTGCCAATCACTGGTGTGGTGAATACATGCAGAAAGTTTACTAGTCTGCTAGTGATATTCCTCTGCTGTTAAAACAGTTATTTTATAAAACCTTCAGCAAGAAGACCAGCAAGTGACAAATCGCTGGAATTAGGGTCTCCATCTTTACATCATGCTGCTCTCAGATTATGGTGACACATTCTCTTTGAGGTCTGCTTCACAGGTTTGAGAGATCGCAATTTCTGAACTGGCAGCACCTCTCCTGATCCATACTGAATAATTTCATATATGCCTATGAGGAACATCGAGATTTGTGAAGCTGACCTGATATTGTATTTTATAGTTTATTGCAGCCTATATTGTTGTTTGCCGTGAATGAAGAGGGCTACGTAATGTGTTAGCAGTATACAAATAAGTGTTAAGAGATAAATTACCTGGTTACCTATCCATGGTATCAGTGGACAATGACTGTTACTGACAAGTCATTCGCATATTCTACAGAATTTTGATATAAGTAAACAGCGTTGTGGTACAGATGAGCAAAAACAGCCTTAATTGCATTGCCAATTACGGTAATTGAAATCCAGAATAATGTTTCTTGTCAAGCTGAATGCAAACATTTAAATAGGTATTATATAAATGGACTGTCATGCTGTACTAAGAGATACACTGAAGCTACAAGCAGTGTAACTTCAGAGTGCAATAAGCAGACAATCACCAGAGGGCAGTAGAGTAGTCAGAAATCAAGGTCTGCAACAGGAGGTCTCGTCAGTAGCACAGGGATAATTAAATCATGGTCAGGTGATAGCCGAGGGTCGGTAGCCGGGAAGTCACGTATATAGCCAAGGGAGAGACAGAGCCCAAGTCAGGAACAAGGATACAGGTCAGATGCCAGGGAGTCCAAGAAACATAGAAGGGTGGAGGGGACACAGGTCAGGATCGGGATAAGGCAGACATAGCTGGGAGAACAGACAGACAGGACCTGGTAGTCAGGAAATGGGATGGATGGACGAATGGAGGGGGGTGCGGGTCAGAACAAGGTAGCTGGGAGGCAGGACACCTCAGGTAACTCACAGGCGCCAGGCATGCACACTGCAAAGCAGGAACTATGATTGGCACTGCATCAGAGGTGCAGTGCCAGGATATAGCAGCCTGACATCTGGAATGAATATGGATGAAATTAACCCCTCGCGACCTGACCCTGAGATGGAATATCAGCCATAGCTCAGCGGTCTTGAATTCAAACCTTAAATGTCTTGAAATCAGTACAATGTCTTTGAGTTCAAAGCACTCCTCTTCTGTCTTCGGTGCCCTGATCACATCCCTCCTAGGATCACTGGTATGAGCCTGTTATTTTTAGTTGTAGATAGCACTAGAAAAGCAATACAGGAAGGCTGCAACACATACTTAGCATCATGACTTTTCGGTTTACAGGGAACCTGTCATGTGTAAAAATGACATTTACATGCAGATATGGGATTAATATGCAGATAAACAGCATTAAAATGCTGTTTGGCCTCCTTACTGAAAGCTTTGCTGCCAGGAGGACAAAAATTGACAGCTCACTCTGCACAGACGATTAATCAAAGCTCCGTGGAGTGATTACAGCCATGTATACAAAATAGTAAGTGGTGCTGAGTGATGACTGAACCCATTACTTGTATAACGCCCCTGAGACTGAGTGCTACAGAGACAGTTTAGTTTTAGTTTACCTCAGATCGCCTTGGAAAAGCAGTGAGAGTGGACACGCAGTGACAAGCTCCCTGGGGATCTCTGTCTCTCTCTCTCTCAAGGAGGCAGAGCAGAGGAGCCACCAGGTCCAGATCAGTTATACACCCTTTCCTTACCTGGGACCGGGCGAGTGGATGGCTGAGGACCCCTAAGCTGAGAGAGATGCCAGTTAGGAGGCTCCAGGTCCATTAGCCGGCAGAGACTTGGAATGGGGGAGGTTGCTAGCCAGGAAGGAGTTGAGAGCCTGGAACTGTTAGTCGTGTGGCATGGAGGAGAAGAGGGTTACAGAGGGGAGGATGTCGTTGCCCCCTTTGAACCAGCGCAGCCTCAGGTGGCAGAGTAGTAAGTCCCAAGAGCTCCAGAGACCAGGAGGGGACCACCACACGAACGGACGAAAAGAAGAAAGCCCACAGGCTGCTCTACCAGACTTTGACCTCTGCCCTGCCTGGGAACGACCGGCGTCATTGCAGTAAAGAAAGAACTGTGAATAAACTAAATCTGAAACCCACAACCCCATGACTCTGACTCTGTTTGTCATCGCCTTGTGATCCAGCGATTCCCAGTTTCGCATTCTCCCTCCCGGGGGCCGCTCCGTCTGTAGGGAGCGATATCATACCGGCTGCACCCCAACACCATGCAGCGGCAGCCTTATCCCTGGCTGCACACCACAGTTGGCGTAGTCGACATCATCCGTTCCGCTCCAGAAGGGGGAAAGGTTGGAGGAAGGGTCCGCAGCGGAGGAGGCCGGGACCCCAGTCACCACTGTAACCGGTGACGTCCTCTCCATGAACAATCCTTGCTAACCCCTTTTTACTGTGCACCACGGGGCCATGGAATCGGATCAGGCCATGACTTCTACAAACCACTGGCCCGGCGAAGGGTATACAAGGTATGGAGGTAAGCTCCTATCTTGAGCTCCGTGGGGTGTCACACTTGCACCTCTCCTATGGCTGACAAAGAACAGTTCCTAGGAGGATATACAGTGGGTAGAAAAGTATTTAGTCAGGCACCAATTGTGCAAGTTCTCCCACTTAAACAGATGAGAGAGGCCTGTAATTGTCATCATAGGTAGACCACAACTATGAGAGACAAAATGAGAAAACAAATCCAGAAAATCACCTTGTCTGATTTGGCAAGATTATATTTTCAAATTATGGTGTAAAATAAGTAAGCAAAACGGGATTCGGATGTATGCATCTGACGCGTCCACGGGGTCTCAAGGGTCCAAGGATGTCACAGCGGCTAGGCCCGGTTCCATGACCCCGGCGGTGTCAATAAACGGAGGAGATGGTAGTTTTTCGTGACTCCACCTGTGGTGTGCGGCTATGATATGGAAGCCGCCGCTACAAGGGGTTTTGCTCTGAAGGCCGGTGGTAGTGCAGCTAGGTTGGTATGTGTCGCCCTGGGCAAGCCAGGGGTCACAGGTCACAACACCACCACACCCCACACTCCAGGTAGGCACATCACAGCTAACCAGAAATCCTTGTTGCCTTCCTCCAGAGGCTGATGATTCACACCAGGGGGTGGGCCAGGCGGTTGGCTCCGCCCACCAAGGAGATCACAGCTCTGGAGGCAGGAAGTACCAGGCAGTCCAGTGAGGGACATGAACGAGTGAACAGCAGATAGCCCCGGGCAGGGGAAGAGTGAAGTCTAGCTGAGGGCTAGAAAGGAGTAAACAACAGAGAAGTGAAAGTGAAGGAAGGAAAAGTGGAAAAGGAGGAGAGCAATAAGTGGTGACAGAGCAGAGAGTGTGCAAAGCCTGAGGGCCCAGCTTTGTGTAGGGCCAGAACAGCAAGGTCAGCGACGGCGGTGACTGTCTGGAGGGGGACCGTTTGGAAGTTCCTGGAAGGACCCCATTGGCTGTGTGCCCGGTGGTCTGGAGCAGTGTTCCGAAGGACAGTCAGCACCAGGGCAGGGGCCTCTCGGACCCCGGCAAGGCTAGGAGTCGCCAAATTTGCCGAATCCGTCAGTGAAGGGGACGTAGATCCCCCAGCAACCAAGTCACGATTGAAGGCAACAGCCCAACCTGAAGCAGAGAGACACCGCCACCGCCAAGGCACCAGTTTCTCAGGGACAGCGCCTGCGGGCAAAGTGTAGAGCTCCTCCGGCCCAGATTGCAGTCGGGGAGCGGGTAACCGGAGGGAATCCACCGCTACCATCAGTCAAACATAGGTGCAAGGAAGAGGGACATCACCGTCACCTACCGGGAGTGCAGGTGCAGCCGTCTGTGGGACCGTCCTACCAGCCGTTTGGTTTACCGTACAAACTGTGTCCGTGTCTCAGGCTGAGTGAGTACCACAGTGCCGCAAGGCACAGCGCTGCCCCCGCGTCCCTGCGCCTACCAGGCCCCGCACCTCACAACCCATCACCGGGCCCCGGGATCACCAACCCCTACCCACGGAGGGGCAACACAACACCTGGCTGCTCCCCATCACCATCCCCGGGATCCCCATCCAGAGCAGCGGTGGTGCAATCACCACAACCGTGGGTGGCGTCACGAACTATAACAATCCCCCACACCCAACCACAAACAACCCCTTTCACTCACGGGCGAGGAGTGTCGCTCGAGAAACCCCCGGGATCCGGCCCACAGCTCGAGCCACCACTGAGCAGCTGCCAGACCCGAGCAGAAGGGGTGAGCGCGGTGTGCCGACACCCTCCTCCCCGCCCGCGACAACTTGGCGTCACGAACAGGATCTTACCGCTCTGCCGTCTGGTAGAGGTGCGCCTTGTTACCGCCGGAGGTATCCGGCAGAAAAATTGCAGAAGCCGCCATCTTTGGCGCGAAAAGTTCCCGCTCGAGCGTCTTCTCGAGCAGTAGAGGCGCGAAGGCCAAGACCCCGCCCCGAGAGAGGAGGGGCCGAAAAGAGCTAAGGGGGACGCGATGGCGGCTGGCCGCATGTAGCTGCAGCCATAAAAGCAGGGACGCCAGGACTCTGCAGACTGACTGGGTTCCTGGAAGGCACGATTGCCAAGATGTACAACCCAACTCCCAACGAGGAAGCCCCCGCGCCCGGCACGGCGACGTGGTTGAGGGACCGGACCGTCCCGCTGAGTAACCGTCTGCAGGCTCATATGCAACTCCTCCTGGAGGAGTGGGAGACCGACATGGCGGACGTGGTGGCTGCTATGTGGCGACGCGAGGCAGAAGGGGATTTGGAGGAGCGGGTAAGCGACCCACGCCCCTGTATTCCTGAGGGATCGGCCGTTGGAGCTGAGGGGCCCGGCCGGCTTCCGCTCACCCTGCCTCTCTCCCCGCTACCCCTGATAGTTGCTGCCGCCCCGCCATTAGGCCCGCTACCTGCCCAACCGGTAGCGATACCCTGCCCAGCCGCTCCGGCGGACCAGCCGGCTGCCGACGATCGGGACGTCCCTGAAGTACACCAGGGGGAACCGCTAGAGCCGCGGCCCCTTACCAGCATTGTGCCAGAAGCCCCGGCAGTGATGGTGCCAGGCCCCGAGTCCGGGACCGTGGCCTGGATGAGGGCCCGGGTGATTCAGTTCCACCAGCGCCAGCAGGAACAGATCTTCAGGATGATGGAGCAGTGGACCAACGAGATGGAAGAGCTGATTACAACTGCCCCGATGTGCGGAGGGGAAATGGATGTAGCAGAGTCGACTAGTGACCCACGTCCCTATGTCCTACCAGGACCGGCCGCTGCGGCTGAGGGGCCCGGCCTAGTCTCGGCCTATGCATTGCCCTTACCGTTACTGATGAGGCGCCTCAGTGTAAGCTCGCCTAATATGCTGCTCCGTGCTACTGCGGAAGGGTCTGAAATACTGGATGCTGGAGGTCAGGAAGCTGCGACAGCTGGCGGCAACCCGCCTGACGCAGGAATAAGAGATGACGACTCCTGCCCTAGCCTCGGGTCTGCTGTTGAGTGTGAAGAGGCAGGTGAGCGTACCTGTTGTGTAGGAGACCCTGTGGTTGTTCATACTCTGTGTACCGGTGGAAATGGGTACCGGGTGCCCCTGTCACCGCGGGCATGTCAGTGCATGTTGGATATGCTGGTGGCAGAGGATGGGTCCGCCGCAGCAGAAGGACCAGAGTAGGGCAGCGGATGCCCGTTGCACCGTACCCGTTGGGACCACCACTGAGTTGTTTGTTTGTTGAAAAGTTGAAAGTTCTGATGATGAAGAAAATGATTATACCGAGTACTTTACCTGATTTTGTGTGATTTGCAACCGGCCGGAGCCGGCACCGTTGTCCCCGTGGGGACCGTTTAAAAATGCATGGGAACTATCCATGGACAAGCCCGTGAACTTGCAGGGCAATCACAGACGTTAGTGGCTTGTAAATATGTTGGTTACCGTTACCGTTTTTCCGCAATGCCGCCTCCGGAGAGGCAGGTTGGAGGGAGGGCCCTGAGCAGAGCAGGCTGGGGCCCAGCCACCAATGGAACCGGTGGCTACCCTCTGGAGGGAAGGACAGATCCCGCTCGGGTACCGTGTGCTGGACTGTGGGTCAAGGGGTGCTGCCTGGGTTTTAGGGGCAGCATCAGGGCCAGGTTACTTGGGTGGGAGAGAGCGGAAACCGTAACCGTAAACCGTTGCAACGTTTAAGAAAATGTGCCTCCCGTCTTGGGAAGAGATATTAAAAATGTTATATGTTGATTTACCAAATGTTATCTTTTTCAGAAAAATAAAACCGGTGTAGGACGGCAGCCCGCGGACGGTCTGCATTTTGCTAAGGGGGAATGTGTCGCCCTGGGCAAGCCAGGGGTCACAGGTCACAACACCACCACACCCCACACTCCAGGTAGGCACATCACAGCTAACCAGAAATCCTTGTTGCCTTCCTCCAGAGGCTGATGATTCACACCAGGGGGTGGGCCAGGCGGTTGGCTCCGCCCACCAAGGAGATCACAGCTCTGGAGGCAGGAAGTACCAGGCAGTCCAGTGAGGGACATGAACGAGTGAACAGCAGATAGCCCCGGGCAGGGGAAGAGTGAAGTCTAGCTGAGGGCTAGAAAGGAGTAAACAACAGAGAAGTGAAAGTGAAGGAAGGAAAAGTGGAAAAGGAGGAGAGCAAGAAGTGGTGACAGAGCAGAGAGTGTGCAAAGCCTGAGGGCCCAGCTTTGTGTAGGGCCAGAACAGCAAGGTCAGCGACGGCGGTGACTGTCTGGAGGGGGACCGTTTGGAAGTTCCTGGAAGGACCCCGTTGGCTGTGTGCCCGGAGGTCTGGAGCAGTGTTCCGAAGGACAGTCAGCACCAGGGCAGGGGCCTCTCGGACCCCGGCAAGGCTAGGAGTCGCCAAATTTGCCGAATCCGTCAGTGAAGGGGACGTAGATCCCCCAGCAACCAAGTCCCGATTGAAGGCAACAGCCCAACCTGAAGCAGAGAGACACCGCCACCGCCAAGGCACCAGTTTCTCAGGGCCAGCGCCTGCGGGCAAAGTGTAGAGCTCCTCCGGCCCAGATTGCAGTCGGGGAGCGGGTAACCGGAGGGAATCCACCGCTACCATCAGTCAAACATAGGTGCAAGGAAGAGGGACATCACCGTCACCTACCGGGAGTGCAGGTGCAGCCGTCTGTGGGACCGTCCTACCAGCCGTTTGGTTTACCGTACAAACTGTGTCCGTGTCTCAGGCTGAGTGAGTACCACAGTGCCGCAAGGCACAGCGCTGCCCCCGCGTCCCTGCGCCTACCAGGCCCCGCACCTCACAACCCATCACCGGGCCCCGGGATCACCAACCCCTACCCACGGAGGGGCAACACAACACCTGGCTGCTCCCCATCACCATCCCCGGGATCCCCATCCAGAGCAGCGGTGGTGCAATCACCACAACCGTGGGTGGCGTCACGAACTATAACAATCCCCCACACCCAACCACAAACAACCCCTTTCACTCACGGGCGAGGAGTGTCGCTCGAGAAACCCCCGGGATCCGGCCCACAGCTCGAGCCACCACTGAGCAGCTGCCGGACCCGAGCAGAAGGGGTGAGCGCGGTGTGCCGACACCCTCCTCCCCGCCCGCGACAGGTACAGCTCTCCAAAGGTAGAGCTTGGGCCCACAGTGAGATTGGGAATAGTAGTCTTCTCTAATAAGGGAGCGCGGGGTGCGGGAAGGATTAGACAACACAAGCGGTTACAGTTTAAGTTCTTTACTCACTGAGATGTCACCGCCTTTGGACTGCCGGACTCTCCTGTGAGTCCAGCCAATCCCGGATAGTTCGGAGGCCAGAACCGGTGTTTCTGTGTGTGAGTCCTTCCTCCCTGCGCTGTGTGGTGTGAGTCCCTGCAGCTTGAAGCCACGCGGGGACCCGAGTCCTTGAATGGACTCCGTTCCTGTCCTGTATACCAGGCAGCGCGAGTCCATAGTTGGTGCCGTCCCTTTTGGTCTTGAAATCCTCTGGCCGGCGGATTCTGCTGGTGGGACATGAAGTGCCCACCAGCCTGGAGCTCTGCACCCTGAATTGTGCACTTGATCCTGAGGGAACTATGGCGCAGCTCTCCCCTCAGCGACTGTGCTCTCTTACGTCTCACTTGTTCCATGTCCTTGCTAGACTGTCAGTGTGTGTGTCTGTCGCCTTGCTCAACTGTGTCAAGCTCCTCCCCCCTGGGTTCCTAAACTAGTGAGCAGAGGGTCCACTACATTAGTGATGGCCACCCTCCAATGTCTCTACCCTAGCCCAGTCCCAGTGAGAGGGCATCTAACTGTGTGTTGTGGTGGATTGTGGTGGTTTACCTGCAATGACCTCCTCCGTACCCGGAATGAATACTGCACCTCTGGTGAGGTGCAGTACCCTGTAGCAACTGAAGCTTCAGGGGCACCACACGCCTCCACAGCAAATGCCAGCACATCAGCGGGCTGGAAAGAAAACAATACAATGGTTATGACAGCAAAAATTTTGGTATGCTGTTAAACATTAACATTTCCCAATACGGATTCCCAGCTCCTTTTTTAAGGAATTGGCTGCTCTGCAAACTAAGTTCATCTGGGATAACAAGCCGGCCCGAATCTCTCGCTCCTTGCTGAGCAGACCCAAGAGGAGGGGGGGGATAGGAATCCCTGACCTGAAGGTTTACTACCGGGCCTCGCATATGGTCAGAGTTATTGACTGGTGCCGCCATGCCAGGGTGAAGCCCTGTTTGGCTCTGCAACAGAGTTTCTCTGTGGTCAGTCTTTCTGCAGCACCTTGGATATTGAGACCTCTTCCCGCTAACCTGAGACATCATCCTACAATTGGCGCCACCGTGGAGTGCTGTTCCCTGCAGCAGGTCCGTGGATTGTTACTCCCTGTGCCCTCACCGCTCTCGCCTATAATTGGCTCCCCAGATTTCTATCCGAGTCTGTCGGACCCAGTCTTTCATCGTTGGATAGAGGAGGGACGCTTCTGGGCATGCCATTTAGAGATGGGTGGGGGCTGGCCTTCACTCAGGGCAATTACAGAATGTGAGACACCGAGACAGTTGGGAACTTGGAGGTCCATGCAACTCAGACATTACATTAGCTCTCTCCCTGACTACTCGCTCTACACGGCCCGACCCACGGAGTTTGAAAAGCTATGTATAGGGGAAGGGGTGCTACGACATTCTCTTTCCCTGGTATATGGGATGTTAGTAGACCCAGGTGAGCTCCCCCTCCCATATATCTTACACATTGGGAACGTGACCTGGGACTTTCCTTGACGGTCACGCAAAGGAATAAAATCTTGTCGCTTGCACATAAGACCTCGATAAGTTCCAGACTTCAGGAGTCCAACTTTAAACTCCTGGCGAGGTGGTATAAGGTCCCATCTAGATTACACAAGATGTTTCCGGGAGTAGATCCCAATGTTGGAGATGTGGGACGGCTGAGGGGGACTTTGTGCACATATTCTGGTCATGTTTGGCTCTCCAGGGGTTCTGGGGCGGGGTGGGGGAGGTGATCAAACACGTGCCTGGAACGACGCAGGCTTTGGGTCTGAAGCTGTTCCTGTTGCAATTGACTGAGACGTCGGTCACTTCATACAAACATTCGCTTCTGCATTTTTTGGTGATGGCGGCTAGGTCGTGATCCCCTTGAAGTGGAAGTCGGACGCACACCCCACCCTGCCCCTCTGGGCCTCCAGGGTCAATGATATTCTACAAATGGAGGAACTGACCTCCTTGTTGTATGACCAGCACGGGCGCTTCTACGGGACCTGGCTCCCCTGGTTGGAATTTAAGCTTTCTAATGAATATGACCTCCTGATATGCGATGCGTAGGAGGCGTGAATACTCCTTTGTCATTGGCTTTTCCCCCCTGGCAAACTCTCTTCCCTTTTTTTCTTGTTTTTCCTTTCTTCTCTTCCCCCATCTCTCTCCAGCTCTGCCTTCTCTTTTCCCTCTCCTACCCTTTTTCTACATACCCTTCTTCCCAACTGGTGTGACCCCTACCCTGCTGAGGGGAGTCTGAGTGATCTTTAGGTACTTTTGCTTTTTTTTATGGCACTTTTCTCCCCTGTTTATGTTAAAAATTTGAAAAGGAACGGACCCGCTCGATGATTTGTGGGGTTTCCTCAGATGCTAATGATTTTGTACTGAGATGTATACTATCAAACTCTGTTCAAATGTTTTTGTTTTTTTCAGTTGATTGCTTTATGGCTTGTAAGGGTCTGTTGCATAAATAAAGAATTTAAAAAAAACAAAAAAACAAAAACATTAACATTTCTTCCCTTTATGGGAGGCATGGATTCTTGGACATTACAAATTCTTATATTTTCTACATTAAAACTTATAAAACTCTTGGTACAATTAAAGACCATAAAACATTCACTTTTGCACCTTGCATGGTTTCAATCAAGTGCACCAATTAGGAAAAAGGAGCAATGTGGAGGACCTGCCTCAAACCCCCAACGTAGGCTCTTGGCATGCTTTATGCCTGCTTTACACGCTTCAATAAATCTTTCAATCTGTCGTCGGGGTCAAGTTGTAAGTGACGCACATCCTGCATCGTTCGTCACGTATTTGCGTGTGACACCTACGTGCAATCAAGATTGAACGAAAATACGGTGATCGCATACACGTCGTTTATTCCTCATACATTGGACGTTTTGTTGTATGAACCTAGTCAATTGAAACGTGTGACATCCCTCATACGATTTTGGTGTCTGATGCTATGTGCGCAGGTGTGCGCTCTGCACCGCAGCTTAAAAAAGGTCCGCTTCAGAGCGCAGCTGAAAAGCTGCGTTCTGAAGCGCCTCACAATGTCTGTCATGCACTAATCTCTGTCAGTCGGTCACTATCTCTGTCCCTCTCTCTCTCTGTCCATGTCAGGCTATCCCTCTTACCCCCTCTCTCATACTCACCGATCCCCGATCCTTGGCGCGGCGCTGCATGGCATTCACACTGCTCCGGCGGCTTTTACTGTTTTGAAAAAGCCGGCCGCCCATTAAGCAATCTCGTATTCCCTGCTTTCCCCGCCCACCGGCGCCTATGATTGGTTACAGTGAGACACGCCCCCACGCTGAGTGACAGGTGTCACACTGCACCCAATCACAGCAGCCGGTGGGCGTGTCTATACTGTGCAGTGAAATAAATAATTAAATAATTAAAAAAAACGGCGTGCGGTCCCCCCCAATTTTAAAACCAGCCAGATAAAGCCATACGGCTGAAGGCTGGTATTCTCAGGATGGGGAGCTCCACGTTATGGGGAGCCCCCCAGCCTAACAATATCAGCCAACAGCCGCCCAGAATTGCCGCATACATTATATGCGACAGTTCTGGGACTGTACCCGGCTCTTCCCGATTTGCCCTGGTGCGTTGGCAAATCGGGGTAATAAGGAGTTAATGGCAGCCCATAGCAGCCACTAAATCCTAGATTAATCATGTCAGGCGTCTCCCCGAGATTCCTTCCATGATTAATCTGTAAATTACAGTAAATAAACACACACACCCGAAAAAATCCTTTATTATAAATAAAAAACACAAACATATACCCTGGTTCACCACTTTAATCAGCCCCAAAAAACCCTCCATGTCCGGCGTAATCCAGGATGCGCCAGCGTCGCATCCAGCGCTGCTGCATGGAGGTGCCCGGAGCTGCAGCAGACACCGTCGCTCCTGTCACCTCCACACAGCAACTGAAGACAGCCGCGCGATCAGCTGAGCTGTCACTGAGGTTACCCGCTGTCACTGGATCCAGCGGTGGATGCAGCGGTGGCCGCGGGTAACCTCAGTGACAGCTCAGCTGATCGCGCTACTCATCTCATTAGCTGCGTGGAGCTGACCGGAGCGGCGGTGAGTAGCGCGATCAGCTGAGCTGTCACTGAGGTTACCCGCGGCCACCGCTGCATCCACCGCTGGATCCAGTGACAGCGGGTAACCTCAGTGACAGCTCAGCTGATCGCGCGGCTGTCTTCATTAGCTGTGTGGAAGTGGCAGGAGCGGCTGTGTCTGCTGCAGCTCCGGTCACCTCCATGCAGCAGCGCTGGAAGCGACGCTGGAGCATCCTGGATTCCGCCGGACATGGAGGGCTTTTTGGGGCTGATTAAAGTGGTTAACTAGGGTATATGTTTGTGTTTTTTATTTATAATAAAGGATTTTTCGGGTGTGTGTGTTTATTTACTGTAATTTACAGATTAATCATGGAAGGTGTCTCATAGACGCCTGACATGATTAATCTAGGACTTATTGGCAGCTATGGGCTGCCAATAACTCCTTATTACCCCGATTTGCCAACGCACCAGGGCAAATCGGGAAGAGCCGGGTACAGTCCCAGAACTGTCGCATCTAATGTATGCGGCAATTCTGGGCGGCTGTTGGCTGGTATTGTTAGGACGTGGGGCTCCCCATCCTGAGAATACCAGCCTTCAGTCGTATGGCTTTATCTGGCTGGTATTAAAATTGGGGGGGACCGCACGCCGTTTTTTTAAATTATTTAATTATTTATTTCACTGCACAGTATAGACACGCCCACCGGCTGCTGTGATTGGGTGCAGTGTGACACCTGTCACTCAGCATGGGGGCGTGTCTCACTGTAACCAATCATAGGCGCCGGTGGGCGGGGAAAGCAGGGAATACGAGATTGTTTAATGGGCGGCCGGCTTTTTCAAAACAGTAAAAGCCGCCGGAGCAGTGTGAATGCCGTGCAGCGCCAGGGATCGGGGATCGGTGAGTATATGGGAGAGGGCTGCTCAATTCAGTCACTCAGGAGTTTAGCGGTCACCGGTGAGTCCTTCACAGGTCACCGCTAATCAGGGCGCGACACAGACAGAGCCGCGGCATGACAATGAAGTCGGGTGAAGTTAACCCGAGTTTATTCTGATCGTGCGGCTCTTTCTGTGTCTGCTGTCATCTGCCATTCAGCTCTCCTACATGGCTGTCTGTGTCTGCTGTCATCTGCCATTCAGCTCTGCTACATGGCTGTCTGTGTCTGCTTTCAGCGGCCATGTAGTAGAGCTGAATGGCAGATGACATAGTAAAAACGCATCCCTACACATTACACACGCTTGGCAAGTCAATAAATAAAAAAAAAAAAAGGATGCCCAATGCATACGTCACAGAACACATGATCTAAAGGATCGCACACAAAATTGATCAATTTAGACCACTAACGCACGTGTGACAGCAAATGAACGACCTACGTGCAATCTCATTCAATCGCATATGCGACCTGGGCGTGTCACATCGCATACGAGATCGCACACCTAATTGTAAGGTGTAAAGCTGGCTTTAGAGTGTTCCAGACCACTCTTCGTTACTTCTGTACGCGCGACAGGTTTTGGGGTCCTGTGGTCATATTAATTCTGATAGGGTGCACAACAGGTGCAAATTATTTACAGGGTAGTCCTGGCCACACTTAGTCCAGTGGCCCAGATTTCTATTTTAACACACTTATCACTTTAAGAAGAAGGAAAGAGAAAAAAAACCCACTTATGCAGCATTATCAATATTCAGATCAACTATTTACATTCTTTATATCAGTACTTTACTCCTTTCTGGCTGTTGGTTCCTGAGGGCTGGTTCCTGGCCCCAGGTTCGGTCCAGTCATGGGACATCCTCGGGCATAGTGCCCTGCTTGCTCACAGCGACAACAAATCAGCTGCCCGTTGGCGTCATAGCGATCAGGAACCTGGGGCAGCAGGTTTCTTCCTCCCCGCCGCCAAGGAAGGTCATCAGCACTAGAGGCCAGCTCAAGGGTTGCCAGTTGCTGGGCCCCCCGCTAAGATTGTACTACTTTGGTTAGGACGGCCATACTTTTAGTCAGCTCTTGGGATAGCTTGGGTTAATTCACAGCGGCTCCGGTGGCGGGGCTTCTTTTCACACGCTTTGCTGGGTCCCTCCCATGAAGGCACGACCTCTTCCTGCCTGCACCGCTCGGTCAATGGCGGCTGTGTTTTGTTTTTTTTTGGAAGACGCTATTTGCACAGTCTTTTAAGGCGCACAGTACCCGATGCTGTGGGCATGAAATCCTGTTAGTGATGCCAAGTTGACGTGCCCACGGGGCCCAAAGGGTTACTCGTCGCTGGGCCTGTGCAGGGGTTTGGGTTGTCACAGCGGCTAGGCCCGGTTCCGTGACCCCGGTGGTGTCAATAAATAGAGGAGATGGTAGTTTTTCGTGATGCCACCTGTGGTGGTAGTGCAGCTAGGTTGGTACAGCTCTCCACAGGTAGATCTCGGGCCCACAGGGAGATTGGGAGTAGTAGTCCTCTCTAATAAAGGAACGTGGGAAGGATTAGATGACATAGCGGTTGCAGTTTAAGTTCTTTACTCACTGAGATGTCACCGCCTTTGGGCTGCTGGACTCCGCTATCATGGGCTCCAGCTGATCCTGGATAGCTCGGAGGCCAGAACCGGTGTCTCGGTCTGTGAGTCCTTAATCTTTGCGCTGTGGGGTGAGTCTCTGCGGCTTGAAGCCACGCGGGGACCCAAGTCCTTGAATGGACCCTGTTCCAGCGCGAGTCCGTAGTTGGTGCCATCCCTTTTGGTCACAACTCCAGGCTCTATATGCTTCTGTGCCCCAATTGCTTTAGGTGGGTCAGAAGACTTGAAATCCTCTGCCCGGTGGGTAGGTGGGACGTGATGTGCCCACCAGCCTGGGGGTCCGCACCCCGAAGTGGGCGCTTGGTCCTGAAGGAACTATGGTGCAGCTCTCCCCTCAGCGACTGTGCTTTTCTACGTCTCACTCGTTCCGTGTCTTTGCTAGATTGTCAGTGTGTGTGTCTGTTGCCTTGCTCCTCTATGTCATGCTCCTCCCCCCCGGATTCCTGAACTAGTGAGCAGAGGATCCACTACATTAGTGATGGCCACCCTCCAATGTCTCTACCCTAGCCCAGTATATAGAGCAGAATCTGGCTCACAAATAGGTTAGGTGCCTCCGAGAAAAAAGTCAAATATATAGGAAAAGTCAGCTCGGGCACTCATAAGACAAGAAAAAGTGGAGAATGTTGATGCTTTTGATTCCAATTTTATTCATGCAAAGGTTTATAATATGACGTTTCGGCCATACAATTTTGGCCTTTATCAAATAAATGTTCTGAAAGAGTAAAAGAAAATATATATCCTAGTGAATACATCATGTTATTCTCACATACATGTACATTCAATTTTACATGGTGCATGAAACAAAAAAATTTTTTGGGCAAGTGTTTCTTAAGGAACAAATCAAAGAAAATAAACCTCAATACACGTTATGGTGTGAACAAACAATAGTCCAGAGGTTGAGAGACCCTAATGTTTACAAGACCCAAGTGCAAATTTATTACAATGTAAAAGAGTACATACCACAAGAAACGTATATAAGGCTAGACTGGTGAAATTGAGTTCACATGTGTTGGCCAATGGACCTTAGTAATCAACCTGAAGTAAAAACAGAGTCGTCTAAGAAAATTACATATATTTTTCATATATATACATAGAAAGAGGACCGGTAGATAGAATGTAGAACAGGGGGTATAGGCTAAAAATTTCAATCCAATTACCTTTGCTATTATCTATATGGTATACCTCTTGAAGACACAATGTTCATTAGAGTGCTGTGGCGTATGGCCCACTGAATGGCATAGAATACAGGGAAAGCAGCAAAAGTTAGATTAGAATGTCAATCAAGTGGAGAATCTAGTAATTTTGACTCCATAATAGAGTGACATATAGAGATATATGCATTATGTTACCTTTACTATTAGTTAAGGGATGAATCACCCATGAGCCTCATGTGAAATAAATTGTCGTGGTGTAGAACCCACCAAGTTGCTTTGAATACAAAGAAACAGAATATATCAGCACAAAGGGGAAAAGGGTGGAGGGGATGAGATACATGGCCTTTATCACTCACCACAATATGTGTCAAGCTCAAAATTAAGCAGTATAGGTGCAAGACTCCAAATCCTTGGAACTATAATATACAAAGAATGCGCATCAATATACCCTTAAGCTATGTTCTGGCAGTGAACATGTAGAGATAATGGGGAATGCTACCAACCTTATTCCACTGTCAGGGTCCCCTAAGGGTACGTGAGCCCTGTATCAACAGCCCCCTTGTAGAATTCTATAAGAATATCATAGTTAACTGCTGTATTGTATATGCCATTCAAATGGTGAAAGTTCCTGTTAAATACCTGAATTTGCAAGATGCAGTGGTGATTCCGTGGGGATGAAAGGCTGTGTGTAAAGTGGAAGTCCGTGGAGTCCAAAGGTGCCGGTGCATGCATGGTGGCCGCCATTTAAAGCTAGGGCATGTGAGTGGGAAGTCCTAAATGGTGAAACGCAGCGCCGTCCGTGGAACGCAGCCGCACGCATGCGCAGGGGGATCTCAGCCAGGAGTGCCCCCCGCGCATGCGCGCCGGCGAACCACAGGCGGCGTGTGTGAGTGTATCGGGTTGCCGGCCGTGGAGCACAAGAGCACGCACAAGCAGGGGAACCCGCACGCGCGCGCGCCACACACGGCGCAAGGGCGTGAGAGGAGTGACTCCATGTATGGCAGACACGAGCGCGGGCACGGGTCTATGTAATCCCCGCGGCCGCGCACGCATGCGCACACACATTGGATATGTGAGATAGACAATTTCCAATGAAAAAGCGTGATGATGGGACTCCGTGATGACGTTTATAGTGCCTAAAAAGGATGAAAAAAGGAAGAAGTTAGTAAATTTATAATGGCAGACTAACATTAGCATCATAGCAATATTGGTATATGGTTATAGATAATCTCTAAAATATCCCATAAAATTTTAGTGGTTTTTATGAAAAAATCTATCGGTCCCCTAGAAAACAATAACATACATATATTTCGTGTATTACATTAGTAGGACACCTCATATTCCCGATTCAGGCCGTTAGGCTCGAGAGTCTGAAGGGTGTAAATCCAGAAGGATTCCCTTTCTTTTAATTTTTGGACCCTATTGCCCCCCCTCCTACTTAGTGGGATATGTTCAATCACTTGATAACGCAGTTGTGAGACCGAGTGGCCCGCCTTCATAAAATGAGCTGGAATGGGCAGAAGATCATATTTACACCGGATCGTGGATTTGTGTTTACTTATCCGGTCTCGGATATGTTGGGTGGTCTCCCCAACATACCCGAGACCACAAGGACACTTTATGAGATAGACCACATATGATGAATCACAAGTGAAAAAATCCTGGAGATGAAAACTCTATATACTGGACTTATTTTTTCTGAGCTCCAACTTTTTGATAACCGCATTCACTCATGTCTTTTGCTACATTATCCTTTAACGAGGAAGAGACCTCATCTATCATATCTAAAGTTACCTCTTCTGGTACTTTTTTGTCCATTCCAGCAGAGGAAACAAGATCCAGGGCTCTAATATGGCACCACCGTACGCTAATCTATTTATGGCACATTTTGAGGACAACTTCGTCTATAACCATCACTTGTATGCCCCACATGTCACCGTATGGTGTAGATATATAGACGATATATTTCTGATTTGGCGCGGTGACCTGGACTCGTTGCTTTCCTTCCACAGGGATCTTGATAGCTGCCTGGAAGGTTTACAATTTACATTACATCACGATTTGCATAATATCAGCTTTTTGGACACCATGATAATAAAACGTCCAGATGGCAAATTAACCACTGATCTGTACACGAAACCCACGGACAAGAACAGTCTCTTACATTTTACAAGTGCACATCCAAAACATGTGAAGAAGGCTCTACCTTGGTCACAGATCAGAAGGGTACAATGAATAGTATCAGATCCGCTGACACAAATAGATCGCTGCGCAGAAGTCAGCCAGAAATTCGTCAATAGGGGTTACCCACATAACATCGCAGTTCCATGCCCCTCTAATAGGGAACAACCCGTGATTAATGGCCCCAGGGTAGCATATGTTTCTACATACCACCCCTTTCAATCCCAGATAAAGAAGGCCATCCTTAGTCACTGGTCCTTACTGGGTAAATCCTATCCTGAAGTAGTAGCCTTCCAGAATCCACCCCTATTTTGTGACAAACGACCAAAAAAATTTACGGGATTCACTTATTAGAGCTGATGTAGGTTCCCAGAGAAAGGAGCCCCGTCAAACATTCCTTCACACTGCACGTATGGGCAATTTCCCATGTTTGCATTGTATGCAGTGTTCAAATATGACAAAGGGTAGCTCTTTCTCCCATCCACGTACGGGGAGGATTTTTCATCTCCAGGATTTTTTCACTTGTGATTCATCATATGTGGTCTATCTCATAAAGTGTCCTTGTGGTCTCGGGTATGTTGGGGAGACCACCCAACATATCCGAGACCGGATAAGTAAACACAAATCCACGATCCGGTGTAAATATGATCTTCTGCCCATTCCAGCTCATTTTATGAAGGCGGGCCACTCGGTCTCACAACTGCGTTATCAAGTGATTGAACATATCCCACTAAGTAGGAGGGGGGGCAATAGGGTCCAAAAATTAAAAGAAAGGGAATCCTTCTGGATTTACCCCCTTCAGACTCTCGAGCCTAACGGCCTGAATCGGGAATATGAGGTGTTCTACTAATGTAATACACGAAATATATGTATGTTATTGTTTTCTAGGAGACCGATAGATTTTTTCATAAAAACCACTAAAATTTTATGGGATATTTTAGAGATTATCTATAACCATATACCAATATTGCTATGATGCTAATGTTAGTCTGCCATTATAAATTTACTAACTTCTTCCTTTTTTCATCCTTTTTAGGCACTATAAACGTCATCACGGAGTCCCATCATCACGCCTTTTCATTGGAAATTGTCTATCTCACATATCCAATGTGTGTGCGCATGCGTGCGCGGCCGCGGGGATTACATAGACCCGTGCCCGCGCTCGTGTCTGCCATACATGGAGTCACTCCTCTCACGCCCTTGCGCCGTGTGTGGGGCGCAGGCGCGCGCGCGTGCGGGTTCCCCTGCTTGTGCGCGCGCTTGTGCTCCATGGCCGGCGACCCGATACACTCACACACGCCGCCTGTGGTTCACCGGCGCGCATGCACGGGGGGCACTCCTGGCTGGGATCCCCCTGCGCATGCGCGCGGCTGCGTTCCACGGACGGCGCTGCGTTTCACCATTTAGGACTTCCCACTCACATGCCCTAGCTTTAAATGGCGGCCGCCATGCATGCACCGGCACGTTTGGACTCCACGGACTTCCACTTTACACACAGCCTTTCATCCCCACGGAATCACCACTGCATCTTGCAAATTCAGGTATTTAACAGGAACTTTCACCATTTGAATGGCATATACAATACTGCAGTTAACTATGATATTCTTATAGAATTCTACAAGGGGGCTGTTGATACAGGGCTCACGTACCCTTAGGGGACCCTGACAGTGGAATAAGGTTGGTAGCATTCCCCATTATCTCTACATGTTCACTGCCAGAACATAGCTTAAGGGTATATTGATGCGCATTCTTTGTATATTAGTTCCAAGGATTTGGAGTCTTGCACCTATACTGCTTAATTTTGAGCTTGACACATATTGTGGTGAGTGATAAAGGCCATGTATCTCATCCCCTCCACCCTTTTCCCCTTTGTGCTGATATATTCTGTTTCTTTGTATTCAAAGCAACTTGGTGGGTTCTACACCACGACAATTTATTTCACATGAGGCTCATGGGTGATTCATCCCTTAACTAATAGTAAAGGTAACATAATGCATATATCTCTATATGTCACTCTATTATGGAGTCAAAATTACTAGATTCTCCACTTGATTGACATTCTAATCTAACTTTTGCTGCTTTCCCTGTATTCTATGCCATTCAGTGGGCCATACGCCACAGCACTCTAATGAACATTGTGTCTTCAAGAGGTATACCATATAGATAATAGCAAAGGTAATTGGATTGAAATTTTTAGCCTATACCCCCTGTTCTACATTCTATCTACCGGTCCTCTTTCTATGTATATATATGAAAAATATATGTAATTTTCTTAGACGACTCTGTTTTTACTTCAGGTTGATTACTAAGGTCCATTGGCCAACACATGTGAACTCAATTTCACCAGTCTAGCCTTATATACGTTTCTTGTGGTATGTACTCTTTTACATTGTAATAAATTTGCACTTGGGTCTTGTAAACATTAGGGTCTCTCAACCTCTGGACTATTGTTTGTTCACACCATAACGTGTATTGAGGTTTATTTTCTTTGATTTGTTCCTTAAGAAACACTTGCCCAAAACATTTTTTTGTTTCATGCACCATGTAAAATTGAATGTACATGTATGTGAGAATAACATGATGTATTCACTAGGATATATATTTTCTTTTACTCTTTCAGAACATTTATTTGATAAAGGACAAAATTGTATGGCCGAAACGTCATATTATAAACCTTTGCATGAATAAAATTGGAATCAAAAGCATCAACATTCTCCACTTTTTCTTGTCTTATGAGTGCCCGAGCTGACTTTTCCTATCTACCCTAGCCCAGTCCCAGTGAGAGGGCATCTAACTGTGTTGTGGTGGATTGTGGTGGATTACCGACAATGACCTCCTCGGTACCCGGGATGAATACTGCCCCTCTGGTGAGGTGCAGTACCCTGTGGCGACTGAAGCTTCAGGGGCGCCACACATCAACGGGGTCATTGACTATAATGGTGCAGACGGAGTCACCGTGTGCTCTGTCGTGCACAATTTTCAGAAGTAGACTGTGTCTGGGTGTCCACCTCCAAAAAGTGTATACTTCCGAAAATGGTGTACGACAGAGCACACGGTGACTCCGTCTGCACCATTATAGTCAGTGGCCCTGTCAGTGCATACGTTCGAATCCCATTTTGCAGGGGGTTCAGACGGAGGCCCTGACGGGACCACTGAAGGGGGGATCAGAACGGCATGTGAAAGCGGCCCGAGGCCGAATTTTAAAATTGTGTACCTGCAGATTAACCTGATCTGGATAGAAGCAAAGAAAAACACTCCCAACCTGCTTACATGTTTCATTTAGGCTAGCATACCTGGTAACATGAACTGCATTCGTTGTGACTTGAGCTTTTGGTGTTGCATTATTGCATTACAAGATGACGCCTAGTTATTTCCTATGATTTACGTCCTGCGACCTACCACGACTCCAATGGAGTTCAAAATGTTTTCAGATGTGTTGGAGTTTATATCGTTATTTGCAAAGCGCATGCGACTCTTTTACCAGAGACTCCAAAGAAAGTCCCATGCATCTGAAAAATGCATGCAACTTGGTCGTGATTTGTTATTTTTATATATATATATATATATATATATATATATATATATATATATACATATATGTAATATTAAGATCACAGCTTTAAAATAGTTGGGTACTAGAAAAATAACTCCGGCGCTCAAAGCGGAACAACAAGACAAAGTGAAATCCAGATGTTTTTTGCTCAGTATTAATTTTTATTCTTAGTTTGATTATTGCTCAAAAAATGTTTTATATCCATCAGTGATAATGGTGTTAATAGACAGTATCAACGTTTCGATACTACACTTGCTCCTATACAGCAGTCACCTGCTCCTTCGTATTGCCATCTACCAGGTGGATTTTTGTCCTCATTTCCTCATGTCCCTTCAATGTGCAGTTTGCATCTTGTAGTGCATACAAAGCAGTGAAGATCACTCTGGGCATGTTTTCTTGTTTGCCTTTTATCGCAGTCAGACGTGGTCCTAGAGTGACTTTGTATCTCTTTTAGCACATATCCTGCAAAGGTATACCCCTGTTTTCCTCCTTCATCATACTGCATCAGGTTACTTATCCCAGGATACATATAGACACTTTATATTGTCAGATTTCCTTGAAGTATATACTAGCCTCCCTTTTGTATACACCACTTCTGGTGCTGCCACCCCCTCACTTCCTCTTCTGTTTACTATTTGCATTGCATTTGCATCAACCAGTAATGCCATATTCTGGATGTTTCTTCTGGTTTTGTAATTCACAAGGTGTTTCACCTATGCTATTGATACCTGGACATACTTTTCAACGAGTCATTTACGTGTTCAATTGGTTTTTCTCTGTATTTCACTTGTCTCTACTGACAGTCTTTTGAAAAAGACAGATGTCGAAACGTTGATACTGTCTATTAACACCATTATCACTGATGGACATAAAAAAATTATTGAGCAATAATCAAAATAAGAATAAAAATTAATACTGAGCAAAAAACATCTGGATTCTACTTCTTCTTGTTGTCCCGTTTTGAGTGCTGGAGTTATTTTTCTAGTACTAGTGTTTTTCTTTCTCCTGAGCACCGCTTTACAGTTGAGCCAGGCCTTCCCTGATTGTTAAAATAGTTGGGTGACAGCAACTCAACACAAATGTTTTTCGTAGCGTGACTTGTCTGAGCATTGTCTCTGTGTCACCCAGGCCTAAAGCAATTTGAAATTTGGCTGAACCAGAACATTAGGGTAGACTTGTTAGACTAGTCCTTGTTAAAACCAAATGCAATAAGAATCCTGGATCATGGTTGTCCCAAGGACAAGGGTAGCATGCTTCAATATTCCTCCTGATATTCCAATTGGTCACAAAATGAGGAATTGTGAGAGAACAGAATCCATTTTGTTCTTATAGAAATCATCTTGTCTTATAACTATATGATGTTATGGTGATTGGGTGGTACTGATGGATGGGAACGTTTGGCATTTCTACACACATCCCCACTGCTCTTATTGGGGCAAAGTTGAGAGGAGCAAGTTCTTTGTTCTGAGTTCCTATATAATATACTGTATATTTAGTGGTCACATGATGTAGTAATGCAGAAGTCTCCAGTACGCCATACTAGCTTGTGTGCGGTTATAATTTCCTAAGTGCTCGTAAAACTAATAGTAAATTGGAGTTTCAGTGGCACAGAAGAAGTGTATTCCGCTCACGTATTCCATGTATTAACATGAATCAAACCCAATCTCCCATCATGTAAGGTGAACTTACACTCAACAATTATCAAACGTGTACCGGAGCACCAAAAGAAGGGTACTCAGACCCCGTCCTAGCTTAGAAGCCACTGAGTATAGGCGAATTGACTGATTGCTGGCCGGACCTCACTGGTTCATCCACAACCAAAGTCCCGAAAGAAGGCAAAAGCCCACCGAGACCGGGTGAGCGCCACCGCCAAGGGCCAAACACCCGACGGGCCAGCGTCTGCGGGCAACTGAGGGCTCCTCCGACAGCTCAACGCCGGGGAGCGGGCTACGACTGCTGAAGCAGGGGGAGCCGAAACACAAACATCTAGAGGTGCACGAGAATAGGGGCCACCATCAACCCCGCAGGGGGACATCAGCAGCCGGCCGCGGGAATCGACCAGACCCGAACTTTGGTTTACCAGTGACTCAGTATGAATTAATCGTGAGTACACCAGTGCCATCCGGGCACGACACACTATACCGCGGCACGGCGCCCTGCACCCCGACAACAACAACAACCAACCCTTACAGTCACCCACCGGGCCCCGGGACACACCGCCCCTACCCACAGAGGGGCTAACATCTCAGCTGCGGCCGCAACACCGATCCCGGATGAGCCCGCCATCACTTCAGTCGCAGCGGTGGTGCTTCTCCCGTCACCATGACCCGTGGGTGGCGTCACAACGCGTCACACGACCACCATCCTCCCACCGCCTACCCCCCTTTAACAAGAGTGACGCGGCCCCCGGTACAGAGGCACTCGTGCCACCGACAACCCGAGCCCGGACCTCGAGCGGCTCGGCCCAAGCCAGCGGAGGAAGCGGCCGGGCCCCTCTCAGGGCGGTACAGCAGCTACTGACAACTCCCACCGACGGGAGTAAGTGCCTTGCCAAACAGGTGCCACACTGACCAATCACCCGAACAACATCCACCAGCCACAAACGTGAAGGTTACCTGGGTATGTTGTAATAAGATGCCGCCAGTCTCTTACCCCGACGTACATTTCGCAAACCTGCTTCAACGTCAAAACGGGGTGGCCTTGCCCAGTTCCTCTGCCCCAGGGGTAAACAGTTAAATGGTGGTGGGAGTGGAGTAATGGGGAAAGTTTGTCGTCACGCCACCTGTGGTACACGGCCTGTAGTAGCTGCTGCTGCAGAATTCCTCGCCGGGGTGTTATGGCAGCTGGGATGGTGTCGCTCCCCACAGGCGAAGCGGGCCCCGGGTGAATGGTGAGGGAGAAGGCAATGGCCGTTGGCGCCTAAGCACTGGGCAGCGGCACCAGTAAGGACGAGTCAACACAGTCTCTGCGAGTTCAGGGTGTAGTTTACTCAGAACTTCAGCTGCCAGCCCGATGACACTTGTCACAGCCGTGATGGGCTCAGGTCCATCCTGAATCCACGTGAGGTCAGAACTGGTCCGGTAGTCTGTGGGCCCTTCCTCACTGCACTTTGTAGTTCACTGTCCCTGTGGCTTGAAACACTTAGAGCCCCTTCCGTACTAGGTAGAGTACTGTTCCCTATACCAGTAGTAGGGATCCCCTTGAGTCTGACCATGATTTGGCTCTGGGAGTCCTATATGCCAACTAGCTCTGGAAACTTGGGTGGTTGAAGAAACATGTAACCTCTCCGTTCAGCAGAATCTGGTGATGCTACATGGAATTACACGGTATCCTCCTCAGCGACCCTTAAACTTCTATGTCCCACAGGAGCTACCGGGAAAGACATCTGCTCACTGTCACTCCTGCTGGAGAACTCCCTAAAATTGTAAACTGCGTGTGACTCCTAACTCCTCCTGGTGGCCGCTTCTCCCCCTACCTAGGTCCTAAGCTAGTGGATTGGGGCTCCTGTTGTGATGGCATCCTGTAAATGCCACACAATGTTAGTGAGTCGCCCACCACAGCGCCACAGCGGTCGCCTGCAGGCCACTGCGGGGACTTCTCTGTAGGGACCCTTCTGGCAACAGGAATGTCAGGTTCATTTTAATAGGGGGTTGTGACGCCCCTCTTGGTTTTGCGATCAGTGGGTGACCGCCACTGCAGTTTAGCGAGCGTCTGGGGCTGATGGTATTTGCAGTTAGATGGTGTGGCCTCCCGACAGTGAGGCTGACCCCAGGGGCTCGAGTGTAAGTGCGTTGTACCACAGGTTGCAGAAGAACTCACACACAGTCCAGAATGTCTTTCAGGGTTTTTACTCACGTTCAGTTGTTCACTGTGAGGTAACCCTGGCGATTCTGAGACAAACTGCAGGGAGAACTAGGTATCCTTCAGGCTGAAGTAAGGGTGACTGTAAGCTCGCCTTCCTAGCACTTCTTGTTTTGGATAACCCCCGACTTGAAGTATATGAGATTCATCCAGGGAAGTCGCATCTGCCTATTCTCCTCTTTCTGGCCTGTTTGCTGGCAGCGTGGACCAAGTAAAGATGGCTTCTCGCCCTATCTCATCTATGGGCCCCCTCGTTGCTGCTGATGCTGCGGACTCTGTGTTGTTTGGTGTGGGACTTGTTGTCCACCCCACCGGCAGGTTTAGTAGGTAGTTAAACTTGAGCCTACTTCGGGAACCTGTTTCCCTTTTGTGCCTGGTCTACCAGGAGTCCCTGTACTCAATCACCCCGCTTCTTCCTGAGGTGTCTTTCAGTCTGACTGTGTGGCAACCGAACTCCCCTGCAAACAGCCACTACACTTGCAGGGTCTGACTAGCGTGTCTGCGTGCCCGCTCTCCGCTTCAGACTCGGCTTGGGAGTCCTCCTCCACTGCTTCTCTCTGACTCACTACCACTGCTCAACTCCTTCCAGTTTCTCCACCGCACCACTAGCTAAGATGTGGAGGCCATGCCCCCTCCCTGGTCTTCCCAGGGGTCCCCTCTAAGGTGTGTGTGAGCCCTGGTTAAAGTGTGCCTGTGTGTCCACACCCTATTCAGCCTTTGGGATTACCTGTTTGTCCTGACCCAGCAAGGGTGCAGTACTCAGTGGTGCCTGACCAGGTCAGGGGCGCCACATTGGAAACCCCTTTTATCCCGACCGTAGCCCTGTCCCCAGTGGAGAAGGGGTAACCCATGTGTGTATGTGGTTGTGGATAATGAAACCGGTACCGGCCTCCTTGTGGATCTATGATCAGCACCACACCCTGAGTGGGGTGCAGTACCCTGCGGCAACCTGAGCCCCAGGGGCGCCACATTAGCACAATTACATAACCATATGCTTTACATTGCAGGGGGTCTGCCACCCTCCTACATAACTCCCCTCGACCACTAGCAAATAAGTAACTAACTACAGGAAGAAAATAATTATTTGATCTCTTGCTGATTTTGTAAGTTTGCCCACTGACAAAAACATGAATAGTCTATAATTTTAAGGGAAGGTTAACAGTGAGAAATAGAATATCAAAAATAAAATCCAGAAAATTACATTGTATAAATTATAAAAATGTATTTGCATTTTGCAGAGAGAAATAAGGATTTGATCCCTCTGGCAAACAAGACATAATACTTGGTGGCAAAACCCTTGTTGGGAAGCACAGCAGCAAGACATTTTCTGTAGTTGATGATGAGGCTTGCACACATATCAGAAGGAATTTTGGTCCACTTCTTTTTGCAGATCGTCTCTAAATTATTAAAAAGATTTTGAGGCTGTCGATTGGCAACTCTGATCTTAATCTACCTTTATAAATTTTCTATGGGATTACGGGCTGGAGACTGGCTAGGCCACTCCATAACCTTAAACGCTTCATTTTGAGCCACTCCTTTGTTGTCTTGGCTATATGTTTTGGGTCATTGTCGTGCAGGAAGACCCAGCCACGACCCATTTTTAAAGTCCTGGAGGAGGGAAAGAGGTTGTCACTCAGGATTTTTCGGTACATGGCTCCATCCATTGTCCCATTGATGCGGTGAAGTAGTCCTGTGCCCTTAGCAGAGAAACACCCCCAAAACATAATGTTTCCACCTCCATGCTTGATAGTGGGGACGTGTTCTTTGGGTCATAGGCAGCATTTTTCTTCCTCCAAACATGGCGAGTTCAGTTAAATGCCAAGGAGCTCAATTTTTGTCTCATCTGACCACAGCACCTTCTCCCAATCACATTCAGAATCATCCAGGTGTTCATTTGCAAACTTCAGATGGGCCTGCACATGTGCCTTCTTGAGCAGTGGGACTTTATGGGCACTGCAAGATTTTAATCCATTAAGGCATAAGGTGTTACCAATGGTTTTCTTGGTGACAGTGGTCCCAGCTGCTTTGAGATCATTAACAAGTTCCTCCCATGTAGTTTTAAGCGGGCTTTACACGCTACAACAAATCTAACGATGTGTCGGTGGGGTCACGTCGTAAGTGACGCACATCCGGCATTGTTAGTGTTGTTGTACCGTGTGACAGCTATGTGCAATTGCGATTGAACGTAAAACCGTTCATCGCATACACATCGTTCATTTCCTTAAAATTGCACGTCGATTTGTTCAATGTTCCCGAGGTACCACAAATCACAGTGTGTGACACCCCGGGAACGATGAACAGATCTTACCTGCGTCCCGTGGCTCCCGCCGGCAATGCGGAAGGAAGGAGGTGGGCGGGATGTTTATGTCCCGCTCATCTCCGCCCCTCCGCTTCTATTGGCCGGCTGCCGCGTGACGTCGCTGTGACGCCGAACATCCCTCCCACTCCAGGAAGTGGATGTTCGCCGCCCACATCGAGGTCGTATTGAAGGGTAAGTACGTGTGACGGCAAATAATCGTTTGTGTGACACGGTCAACAAATTGAATGTGCCGCACATATGATGGGGGCGGGTACGATCGCATACGATATCGTATGTGATATCGTAAGGTGTAAAGCAGACTTTAGGCTGATCTCTCACCTTCCTCATGATCCTGGATAGCCCACAAGGTGAGATTTTGCATAAAGCCCCAGATCGATGTCGATTGACACTCATTTTGTATTTCTTCCATTTTCTTACTATTGCACCAACAGTTGTCTCCTTCTCACCCAGCATCTTAGTTATGGTTTTGTAGCCCATTCCAGCCTCGTGCAGGTCTATGATCTTGTTTCTGATATCCTTAGAAAGCTCTTTGGTCTTGCCCATGTTGTAGAGGTTAGAGTCTGAATGATTAATTGAGTGTGTGGACAAGAGTAATGCAGTCAGTGCTTACGGGTTGGGAGCCTATAAAAGAGGTCAAAAACCTGCGTCCAAAAAATGTCTAAAGGGTGCTTTACACGCTGCGACATCGCTAACGATATATCGTCGGGGTCACGTCGTTAGTGACGCACATACGGCGCCGTTAGCGTCATCGCAGCGTGTGACACCAAGGAGCGACGATCAACGATTGCAAAAGCGTCAAAAATCGTTGATCGTTGACATGTCGCTCCTTTTCATAATATCGTTGGTGGTGCATGCCGCTGTTTGATCGTCGCTCCTGCGGCATCACACATCGCTATGTATGACACCTCAGGAACGACGAACATCTCCTTACCTGCGTCCACCGGCAATGAGGAAGGAAGGAGGTGGGCGGCAGTTTTTGAGTAGGATTTTGGAGAGAATCTGCTCCAAAAAAACCCAAAAGAACTCTACCTTCACAAATCTTTTTCTGGTAGTAAGACATTTGGCCACAAGATGGCAGCATGGACTTTTTGGATTAACTACTCAATACAGTGCGCAATGAAGGTGAAAATAAAATTCTTATTTTGACAAGAAAACTTGGATCATATTAGGATAAATAATCAATAATTCAAATTATGTTCGTATAGTCAAGCATTTTATTTCAGTCTTTTCAGATTTTGTTATTTTTTTGTAATGCCTCTGCACATTTTTTTCTATTTTAATATAATGTGCAGCCAAGTCTCAAAAGTCTTCATGACCGTATTTACTCAAACACATAGGAAGTGATTCCTCAAAGCTTTTTAGCCAGTAAAGTGGTGCGGAGTTTCACAAACAATGAGTGACATTTGGCGTTTTCACGCCAGTTAGAGGCTACTGGTTGGAGTTGGGGAGGTGACAGGGCATGGCTATGCCAACCTGTGAAATTCTGCTAAAGTCCCAGTGTTTTTTCTCCAAAAATGCTACTCCAGCTCAGAGTAATATTTTTGGTGAGGCACATGCCACTGACAAGATGAGTCAAATTCATTAAGTAGTGTACACCCTAAAGTGAATTTGGCTCATCATACTCCAACGAGCCCTGGAAACTGGTGACGGAAGGACCGGTGAAAGAAATGCCAGTTTTAAAGGGGTTGTCCAGTTTAAATCCACAAGTCTGGAGTCACTTTCTGTGACTGCAGACTATGAAACTTCACATCGCAGGCACTGTGTGCTGTAAGGATTCATTGGTGCCAGAGCCAGGAACGGCAGTCACAATATGCATATGCTCAACCACACTCCGACTAAAAGGCACAGCCTCCCTCCATAAACTTGCATTGAGCGAGGCTGAACTCATCTAGTTGGAATGTGTCCAGAGTCTGCAAATCACATACCAGAGTCTGCAAATCACATACATGCCCGCCATTCCCAGCTTTGACCCACATAATCCTCACAGTGCATGTGATGTGAGGATTCACAAGTCTGCAGTTATGGAGTGACATGTGCCACCCCCACGTCAGCAGTCGGGCTGCTCTTTTCCGGATCCGCAGTGGCTCGAGGGGTTTCCGGACCCGGGGGTCGCACGGACACTCAAATAAAAAGGGACGTATATATACGGGGATTGCTGTAGATACTTTGTGACGCCACCCACGGTGTATGGTAATATGGAGTACCACTGCTGCTGTTGGGGAGCACCCGGTGGCGATGGAATGGCAGCTGAATGTTATCCCCTCTGTGGGTAGGGGTGGATGCCCTGGGGCTCAGTGTCCAGGACATGGGGAGTAATGCAGGCCGGAGGTAACGCACCGGGCCGGACGGGGGAATGTTGGTGTACTCACTGTTGAATAATTGCACACAATTCTGTTGGTAAACCAAGGTGTCAGTGGCCGGCTGCTGCATTCGGGTGTACTCGGGTTCCACACCCGGCTGGTGTACCGATGTCCCTTCCTCCGGCACTCTGTAATTTTCCTCACTTCTGGACAACTCCGTATGGAACGGGGAAGTCCGCTCCCGGTATGTTCTGATTGGGAGACGTGCCCGCGAAAACTGACCCTTGGGATCTCAGTGGGTGTTTGCGGATACCCTATCCCCCGCAGTGGGCTGCTGTTTCGCTCTATCTGGGCGAACACTTCTGAAGCAATGTCTGGAACCTTGCTCCCAGCCTGGTGAATTAGAGAAGGGGCTTGCAACCGTCCTCTAACTAGGGTCCAGGTACCCCGCCTGTGCACGGTTTCCGGACCGGATCTCCGCTGTCGGTACCGGCGAGCTCCAACCCTGTCCCAGTCCACTTTGGATTTCCCGCGACCGGATATCACAGACACATAAGGCCTCGTTAGACGCAATGGCATTGCTAACGAGATGTCGCTGGGATCACGGAATTCGTGCCGCACATCCGGCCTCGTTAGCAACGTCGTTGCGTGTGACAATTACGAGCGA
Organism: Anomaloglossus baeobatrachus; assembly: GCF_048569485.1. NCBI lineage: Eukaryota > Metazoa > Chordata > Amphibia > Anura > Aromobatidae > Anomaloglossus > Anomaloglossus baeobatrachus. The sequence goes on from NC_134353.1 coordinate 372,333,353, forward strand.
CCGCTAACGATCCCAAATACTCACAAAATCATTGATTGTTGACACGTCATTCATTTTCCAAATATCATTGCTCATTCTGGACGCAGGTTGTTCGTCGTTCCTGAGGCAGCACACATCGCTACGTGTGACACCTCGGGAACGACGAACAACAGCGTTCCTGCGTCCTCCGGCAACGAGGTGGGAGTGACGTTCATGCGGCTGCTCTCCGCTCCTCCGCTTCTATTGGTGGCATGCTGTGTGACGTCGCTGTGACGCTCACAAACCTCCCCTCAAAAAAGAGGTTGTTCGCAGGCCACAGCGACATCGTTAGGAAGGTAAGTTCGTGTGACGCATACCTGCGATATTGTTCGCCACGGGCAGCGATTTGCCCATGACACACGAACGACGGGGGCGGGTGCTATCGCTAGCGACATCGCTAGCGATGTCGCTGCGTGTAAAGCAGCCTATAGTGTGACTGCAGACTTGTGGATTTAGACCAGTAAACTAATTCAATGATTCAGCCCCTTAGTTACTACAGATGGACACAATAAATTATATCTAGTTTATGTTCTGATATGTGATGTGAAAGGCTTATTACAGGATAAACAGACAGCACAAAAGCTAAGTATATATGTACTGTCTGCCGTCTAAACCAAGGATGTTATAAGGTTTCCTTTGGCCAAGTATAGTTTGGAAACCCTGAACATCTGTGGTATTTGAGATGTGGTGACTGTTACCACCCCCACAATAATTATACTGCTCCTTTGGCGGTCAATGGCAGTGGCTTGTGATTGTAGTGTAGCATAGGTATCGAGCAAGTAAGCAGAAAGAACAGAAAAATGTTTTCTGAGTTAGTTGAACTTGCTCACAGATAACCTAAAAGGCAAAATTTTGAATTCTTCCAGCCACATTCCAACTAGACGTGTTCGACCTCACTCAATTCAATTGTATTGAGTGAGGCCGCTCACATCTAGTCGGCACATGACCACATGTATGCAAATTGCATACAGTTGAAACCAGAAGTTTACATATGTACTACCCCCGTGTCAGCTGCCGAGCCGCTCGGATCTGGAACCGCCGTGGCTCGAGGGGTCTCCGTACCCGGGGAGGGGTCGTGCAGACACTCGAATTTAAAAGGGGGGATATGTACAGGGCAGTTAGAAGTTCATGACGCCACCCACGGTGTGTGGTAAGATGGAGTACCACCGCTGCTGTTGGGAGCGCCCGGTGGCGGTAGTATGGCAACAAGGTGTTTAACCCCTCCATGGGTAGGAGGTTTGCCCCGGGAGCCCAGTGATGGTAGTGAAGGGGTGCCATTGGGGAGGAAATGGTTTTGTGCGTACTCACTCAGTCCAAGAATACTGACACCGACGACTTGCAAACCAGAATTCTGAGCACCGCTGCAGCAGGGAGGGAGCATGCGTGGATCCATGCCCCTTGGTGTTGATTGTTAGCCTGTGACCTTTTCCGTGGCATTTTCTTCACTATTTGGACCCTGTAGTGTGGAACTAGTCGGGTCCCGCTCACCCGTATGGCTAACGGAGTGAGCTTGCTCACAGAGTTCACGCTTGGGATTTTCTGGACTATGTTCTGGGAAAGTCCTGTCCCCTCGTTGCGCTAGTACCCCGATTTTGGAGCGGGTGGAGGATGAATCTTGAAGACTTCACCCTCGTCGGATAAATTACCGGCATGCGTGAAGCTCCTTCCCGGCCTAGGGTCCACGTATCCCGTCGTGCCCTGGCCCCTGCCCGGAGATGGCTCAAGGCCGCTAGCTGCCCTCCTCGGCAAATCCGTGCCCCTTGACACGATCCCCTGCGACCGGGGTTCCAGCTCCTACCAGGCCCAGACTAACGTCTGCCACCTAGTATTTACAGGGAGCCCTGCTCCTGACCTCCTCTCTCGTTCCCCTCCAACACTCCACTTTTGCGACCTCTCCGCTCAAGAGTCACTGCTCACTCTCCTGCTCCAACACTTCTGACTCTCCCCTACCAACCTCCCAAGTGGGTGGCCCTATTCCCTTCAGGCCCCCCAATGGTGTGTCTGGTGGGTGTGGTGCAGAGTGTTCCTAGGGTATTGACTGTCTCTGCTCTTAGCAACATCGAAGCCCAGGGATCCGTAACCAAGGAGGATTTGGATACTGTGCAGAAGGGCAGATTGCACAATACCCTGTGACGACCTGATAGTCCAGTACGTCACACATACACTATCTAAAAAGACACATCTGCATGTTTTTCTCACTATCTGACATGAAATCAGAATAAACCTTTCCCGTGTTAGGACAATTAGGAACCAAAATTATTTATATTTACCAAATGCCAGAATACTGAGAGAGAGAATGTTTTAAGGCATTTTTAATACTTTCTGCAAAGTCAAAAGTTAACATACATTTCATTAGTATTTGGTACCATTGCCCTTAAACTGTATGACTTGAATAGAACTTTTGATTTTGCAGAAAGTAATAAAAATGCCTTAAAATATTATTTCTCTCATTATTCTGGCATTTAGCAAATATAAATAATTTTGGTAACTTAATTGACTTAAAAAGGGAAAGGTTTATTCTGATTTCATGTCAGATAGTGAGAAAAACCTGCATATGTGTCTTTTTAGAGAATGCATGTAAACTTCTGGTTTCAACTGTACTTGCAATCACGCACCCATCCGCTCCGGACAATCCTGACAGCACGCACACATAGTGAGTGCACACTTTACCCCAAACCTGTACAATCTCTTTAATGGTACTCATAGATGATATTGACAGAGATTTGTTACAGATGGTTACATGTTGTAGCGTTTTACAGTTCTTTAATACCATCTCCCAATGATACAGATCCATCTTTACTGTTTTCTACAACGTGGCTGCTGCAGTTACTTTTACAAATGCTCCAATGAATCAAAAAAAGACTTCCTATTCTAAGGAGGGCTTTGCATGTTGCGACATCGCAAGCCGATGCTGCGATGTCGCACGCTATAGTCCCCGCCCCCGTCGCAGGTACGATATCTTGTGATAGCTGGCGTAGCGAAAATTATCGCTACGCCAGCTTCACATGCACTCACCTGCCCTGCGACCGTCGCTCTGGCCGGCGACCTGCCTCCTTCCTAAGGGGGCGGGTCGTGCGGCGTCATAGCGACGTCACGCGGCCAATAGCGGCGGAGGGGCGGACATGAGCAGGATGTAAACATCCCGCCCACCTCCTTCCTTCCGTAGAGCCGCCGGCGGCAGGTAAGGTGAAGTTCCTCGCTCCTGCGGCGTAACACACAGCGATGTGTGCTGCCTCAGGAACGAGGACCAGCATCGTACCATCGCTGCAGCAAAATTATGGAAAAGTCGGAGCTTGCAACGATGATACGATAACGACGCTTTTGCGCTCGTTTATCGTATCATCTAGGATTTACACACTACGACATCGCAAGTGACGCCGGATGTGCGTCACTTTCGATTTGACCCCACCGACATCGCACCTGCGATGTCGTAGTGTGCAAAGCCGCCCTAAGTCTTCCACAATATTTTGACACCTTGCAATCCATCACTGCAAGGTTTCCAACTTGACTTTTTATTTTTTGTGGACAGCTTATCAAAATGTCACGAGTACACAATATTTCTTAAGGACACATTGGAAAAAACCATAATAAATCATTATGATTATAAGTGATCCATGTCTACAGCCTGTAATTCTGATATGAAGACATCAGATGCATTCACTGTAAACTGTAAAATGATAATTACAGTAAAAATAATCTGTAGTTTATTCAGCTTAAATAAAAATCACGGATGCTTTCCATTTTTTATGGACAGCGCAAAAAAGCTGCCCTATTTTTTGGACTGTCCTGGAATTTCTGGATGGTTGATAACCCAGCACCACTGTTAAAGAGCGACATGGTCCAAACAACAATAGTTCCAGGACCACCAGTAACTCTGCTCCCTCATTGCTCACACATATTCTGTTTGGGCCTCTCCCAGCTTCCTACTAAACTGTACTCACTTTCCTAAGATCTTGTAGGCCTGAAAGGGTAATTCCCATCTCCAAGATTCTATCCCAATATGTAGTAGGTGTAATAATAATATTAGCATATACCTCCAATTAGAAATGTAGTATAGTTCTTCTGAAAAACTGTCACTTACTTTATGTGCTGGGCATTGCAGCTTAGGAATCCAAGGTTACAGCCACACATATAGGGACAGGTGATTCCTAGTGGTCATAACTATGGATACCTAAGGCTCTGCCACGCCTGTGTGGCGCTCCTGAGTCTCAGTTGCCACAGGGTATTGTATCTGACTTAAGGTGCAATACTTTATCCCTGGTGATGAAGGAGTTGACCACTAGTGTTTGTTTCACTAACACAAAATCCAGTCAGTAAGTCAGCTAGTTACACCACTAGGGAAGCCAGCTAGCCTGAGAAGTTCCCAGTTACCAGGGTAATAGCCACTATGAGTCATCCCAAGGGTGGGGGCTGCCAGAGGAAGTGAGAAAATACAAACAGTTCTAGTCAGATCAGTCTGAGACACAGAAGAGAGCAGACAGCCTGATCAGAGCTAAAGCAAACTGGTCCTGGGGACGGACGGCTGGAGGAATTCGTCCCAGGACCAGGGGCCATGACACCGCACTGATCTAGAACCGGGCAGACTGGAAGAGGGCGAGAGGCAACCGGTGGAGATGATGAAACAGAGGAGAACATGGTAGCTGGAGGTAGAGCCTAACCGTTCCCACAGTGCCAGTGCTGACAGGGTCAGAAGCCCAAGGGCAGATTATACTCTATGTTGTCTGCTAGAATCTGCAGGGGATGGGGATTCCAAGTCCCATCGCCCACTACCTATTTTCCCAGAGCACAGTGACACATAGGATCCGGGGTCGGGATTGCAGCCAGGCCCCATGACCAGGATCTGTGTTACCTGCATACGAGACGGGGCACTTAAAGCCTCGTTCACAAGTACGTGCCTCCGGTACGTGTTTGACAGTTTTCTCACGTACTGGAGACATGTACACATGTTGACATATGTTTTCCTATGGTTCCGTGCACACGTAAGTATTTGCGCACGGAACGTGTGTCCGTTCCGTACTTACGTGTGCCCGTGTGCTCCACACGCCGACATGTCCGACACTCACCTACTCCTGCCCTGCAGTCTTTGGCGCTGCTGTCACTTGCTGCCGACCGCCGCTCATTATGCTCATTTAATATTCACTTCACTGCGGCCAGAAGCAGCAGCAGCTGGGAGTCGGCAGGACCGGAGACCAAAGATCAGCACCACGGACAGCGACACCAGGGACAGGTGAGCAGAAAGTTTCCGTTCTCCATGTGTTATCACGGATAACACACGGAGAATACACGTAGTCCATAAACACGGCCCACGGAGGGGAAAACGCACCTCTGACACGTCCGTGAAAAACGTGCGTGGTTTTTAATGGACGTGTGAAAGAGGCCTAACAGAGACACTGGGGTCCCTAAGCCACTTCGAGCCACGAGGATCCACAACCAAGCACAAGGAAGGGAGGTCTCACACTCCACAGATGCTGATTATTGCTTCTGATTTACCTGGGACCGGCTGAGGCCCATCGCGGCGGAGAGCGGCACCTCCGGGGCATCTTAAGAACTGTGAGTAAAAAGAACTTTGAATCGCAGCCCCGGCGTCGTCCTTGTCATTCCCGGCACCACCGCCCCGCGCTTCGGCGCCATCAGCTATCCCCACCGCCCTCATCCTCCCTGGGGCTTGCTCCACCAGTGGGGAGCTGGACTATCTGAGCTGTGTTAACATCAGCCCCGGAGAAGAGCAACATCTCACAGCTAATCACTGGCCACACACCACGGGTGACGCTGCAAAGCATCCCCCATTCTCATCTAACACCGCTCCTAGAAGAGGAAACGTCGCAGGAAGGGTCGTCGGCGAAAGAGGCCGAGACCCCAGTCACTGCTGCAATCGGGCCCCTTCACCCTCTTTCCATCCCCCTTTACATCGGACACCTTTTTGTTTGTTTGTATATGTAGCCAACGGGGCCATGGAGCCAGGTCGTGCCAGTCACAGCAACCTCACAAAAACCACTGGCCCGGTGACGAGTACCCTCTGAGGCCCCGTGGGGCACTACACTTGGCGATGCACGCAGGGTTTCGTGCTCGCAACCGCGGGTACTGCGTGCCTTAAAAACTTTCACCTGGCGGCACAAATCGGATATTGTTGTTGTGTGATTAATGGACTGTACAAGAACTTTTTCCCTGCCATTAACCATCTTGGTGCGGGAAAAGAAAGGGTATGCCATCGTGTCCCGAACTCAAAAAGAGCGCGAAAGAGAGACCCACTGCCAGAGACTTACTGTAAACGAGGACTTGTCGTTAAGCTGCTCCAGTTGCTGACACTGTGGGACCACCACTAGCTCCATCGGTGCAGTATGTTATGCTATGCCTTCCGGGGGATTCATGCCGCACTTTACGGGAGCATTATGGTTGCCGCAGAACACCGGGGAGCGTATAATCGGACTGACTTTATTAATGGTTTGGACTCTTGATCTGTGGTTGATGTGGAAAAACTCGACACTATGCTGGAGAGAGTCGCATAGTGTACAGAACCAGGGGGGTGCCGGAACGGTCCTCTGGTAGCTCCAGCAGTGGCTCAGATGGTAGCGTGAAAGTAAATGTGTTGTAGATAGTTAAATAATGCTACAGTATAATATGCAGAATGTTTTTTTTTTCCTTTTGCTTGACAAGCTGGATATCTGGGTGTTACGTCACAGCCGGAGCCGGCTCCAGCGACTTCTGCTCCGATCGCCAGGCGACGCCTTGTTCCTGCTGTGAATGGTGCTGGTGATGGGAGAGGAGTCGATGCCAGCGGTGGGCGCAGGCTCCGATCATTCACTGGGCTGGGTTAGCTTGGGATCTGCAGTACCGCTGGCTGACTGTGGGTGGCATGTGTCTTCCAGCTGAAGTTGCTAGCGTTCAGCTACAGCCAATGGGAAGACACCACACCCTTCTTATTCCCCCTCCTGTCACATGACCACTGCGAGAGATAGTTCTGATTTTCCTGGCTCCTGTTACGTCCTATTCTGTTTGGTGATTCCTGTGTGTTGACTTCTGCGTGTTTTCTGACTACCCTCCTGCCTACTGTTTTTGTACCTTGCTGCCCAATCTGGATTTGACCTCTGCTACGTTTGCTGACTACGTCATTGCCTGCCGATTCTGTCCCTGTTCCGCAATTCCTGATTTGACCCTGCCTGACTACTACTATCATCGGACTGCAGCCTTCCACAGGTAGTGATCTCCAGTTCCCTGTGTAATTCCAAATCCCTGTAGAGGGGTTAAAGGTTTTCAGGGTTCTGGGGGTCCTGCTTGGTGAGTGGCTTCCCTCTAGCCTCCCCATTACAGCTCATCTGAGTCTGTGGATCCAGGCAGGCGTTACATTATCTCTGGCCCATCTAACAAGGAGAGAAGAAAAAAAATGGATTCTCTCTAAGCTGTGCTAAATCAGGTGCACACCCTTTCTGGCCTTGTACATGGACTTACACAGCAAGTGCAGGATCTCAGGTCTGCTCAGGTTCAAGCACCTACCTCATCGTGTCCAGAGTCCTGTCGACTGCAAGGGTGCAGATCATGTTGTGGAGCCAAACATGGAGTGCCTAGATCAGAGAGGCAATCATTTCCAAGGCAGCAGCACCACCTGACTGGGCCCCAGGATACCCGCTCAGGTGCCCAGGTACTTCCTGCAGACCCTATGAGGTTAATGATACCTGTCTCATTGTCTCACCAGGGAAAATCTGTACAGCTGCAGGCCTTTGTTGATTGTGGATCTGCTGCTAATTTTATAGATACTATTGTAGCAAAAGAGCTGGGTTTACCTTTGCTAAGATTGAATGCACCTATTCGAATATCTGCTATCGATAGTACACCTCTCATGCAGGGTGTGGTTACTTTTGTAACTCCAGAGATCTCCATGCTTGTTGGTGCTCTGCATGTAGAATCTGTGTCATTTTTTGTTTTTGAGAATCTGATGTCAGCAGTGGTATTGGGCATGCCATGGCTGCGCAATACAACCCAGTCATAGACTGGCACCAGGGTGAGATTGTGCGCTGGAGCCCTGAGTGTCAGGAGACGTGTATGTTGTTATCTGTTAACCTGACCAGAGCTTAACCTATCTTCATACCTCATGCATTCAGGGATTTTGCTGATGTCTTTTCTGTATCTGAATCTGAAAACTTACCTCCGCACAGAGATTATGACTGCCCCATTGATTTGGTGCCCAATTCCCGACTCCCCAAGGGTAAAATGTATAATCTTTCTGGTCCGGAGAGTCAGACCATGAAAGATTATATAGCAGACAGTCTGCAGAGAGGGTTTATCAGACCATCCAAGTCACCATTCGGCGCTGGATTCTTTTTCGTTGATAAGAAAGATGGTGGCCTCAGACCTTGTATTGACTACCGTGAACTTAATGCTATTACTGTAAAGAATCAGTACCCTCTGCCACTCATCCCCGATCTCTTTAACCAGCTCATAGGAGCCCGGTGGTTCACCAAGCTGGATCTCAGGGGAGCATATAACCTAATCCGCATCAAAGGAGATGAGTGGAAAACAGCATTTAATACTCCAGAGGGACACTATGAGTACCTAGTAATGCCTTTTGGATTAAGTAATGCGCCGGCTGTTTTTCTTTAACTTTGTTAATGAAATTTTCAGAGATATTTGTGGTCAATATGTGGTGGTCTATCTGGATGACATCCTGATTTATTCTCCTGATGCTACGTCACATGTCCAACATGTCCGCACTGTACTCCAGAGACTCAGGGAGAACTCCCTATTTGCTAAATATGAGAAATGTGTTTTTTTTGAGGCAGAGGTTAATTTCCTGGGTTATATATTGTCTGCAGAAGGCTTCTGCATGGATCCCTCTAAGCTTCAACCGATTAAGGAGTGGATACAACCCAAGTCTCTGAACGCCTTGCAGCGTTTCCTTGGGTTTGCTAATTATTACCGCAAATTTATTAGAGATTTTTCCAAAATTGCCAAACCCCTCACAGATTTGACTAAAAAGGGGGCTGATGTGGTAAATTGGAAGCCAGAGGCGATCCATGCCTTCTCAAAATTATAAGAATGTTTCTCCTCAGATCCGATTCTGGTTTACCCTGACCTTATGCGTCAGTTTATTGTGGAAGTCGATGCATCCGAGGTTGGAGTGGGAGCGGTGCTATCATAAGGTACTCCGTCTCTCACTCAGCTTTGTCCTTGTGCCTTCTTTTCCCGCAAGTTTTCTCCCACAGAGAGAAATTATGACATTGGTAATCGTGAGCTGTTGGCAATTAAATGGGCCTTCGAGGAATGGCGCCACTTCCTCGAAGGCGCCAAACATAAAGTCACAGTCATCACCGACCATAAGAACCTCACTTATCTGGACTCTGCTAAGAGACTCAATCCTAGGCAAGCTAGGTGGGCATTGTTCTTCTCCAGATTTGATTCTGTGGTAACATTCCGGCCCGGTACCAAGAATACAAAAGCTGATGCACTTTCCCGTAGCTTCTGTCCCTCTCAGTCTGAAAACTCGGAACCAGTGCATATTTTAGCTAAAGGCATTATTATGTCATCTGTTTCCTTACATTTGATAGAAGAGGTCCATAATACCCAAGACCAAGCTCCTGACACTACTCCTGTCCATAAACTGTTTGTCGCCCCCTCACTTCGCCTACGGGTACTCCAGGAATCCCACAATTCTGTGCTGGCAGGTCACCCTGGTATCGGCAACACCCTCCGATTAGTAACCAGGAATTTTTGGTGGCCAACCATAGCGAAAGATTGTAAGGAATATGTACTGGCTTTTAAAACTTGTGCGCCAGCCAAGGCACCCCGTAACTGCCGTGCCAGATTTCTCCAGTCCCCACCTACTCCAGTAAGCCCTTGGACACATCTCTCCATGGACTTCATCACTGACCTTCCACCCTCAGAAGGGAAGACCTGTATCTGGGTAGTAGTGGATAGATTCAGCAAACAGTGTCACTTTGTTCCTCTGTCCAAATTACCCAATTCTGAAACTCTTAGCAAGTTGTTTATTAGGCATATTGTGCGGGTACACGGGGTTCCGGAAAATATTATTTCTGACCGAGGAACACAGTTCGTCTCGAAATTCTGGAGGGCATTTTGTAAAAAGATCAATATAGAGCTATCTTTTTCATCTGCCTACCACCCAGAGACCAATGGTCAGACCGAACGTACCAATCAAACCCTTGAACAATATCTCCGGTGTTATGTCTCTGACCGTCAGTCTGATTGGGTGGAATATCTGCCGCTAGCTGAGTTCGCTATCAATAATCAATATTAGGAATCCATCAAGACTACCCCCTTTTTCTGCAATTTAGGGTTGCATCCACGTTTTGGTTCTTTTTCTTCTGCTGTAGTGGATACTCCTAAAGCTGAATCAACTGTGGACAAATTGAAGGCTATCTGGTCTGAGGTGAAAAAGAACCTGAATAAGTCAAAGGTTGGTCAAGCCTCCTCTGCTAATAAGAGACGTTCCAAGGGCCCTAGCCTTGGAGTTGGGGACAAGGTATGGTTATCCACATGGAATATTAAACTCAAGGTCCCTTCTGCTAAGCTGGGTCCGAGATTTATTGGACCTTACAAGATAATCGAGGTAATTAATCCCACAGCTTTCCGCCTGCAACTCCCCCCATCCTTTAAGATATCAAATGTGTTCTATAAGTCCCTCCTCAAGTTATATCGTGTCCCCATTCACCCAGTCAGTGACCCTCCTCCTCCTGTTTTGGTTGAAGGTAACTTGGAGTATGAGGTACAGAGAATACTTGATCCCCGTATTGTCAGAGGGGCGGTACAGTATTTGGTGCATTGGAGGGGTTACGGCCCTGAGGAGAGGTCATGGGTCCCTGCAAGCGATATTCATGCTAAGGGTCTGGTCCGGCGCTTTCACCTTCGATTTCCTGGGAAGCCGGGTTTTGAGGGTACGGAGGCCCCTCGTGGAGGGGGGGGTACTCTTACGTCACCGCCGGAGTCTGCTCCAGCGACTTCTGCTCCGATCGCCAGGCGACGCCGTGTTCCTGCCGTGGATGGTGCTGGTGATGGGAGAGGAGTCGATGCCAGCGGTGGGTGCAGGCTCCGATCATCCACTGGGCTGGGTTAGCTTGGGATCTGCAGTACCGCTGGCTGACTGTGGGTGGCATGTGTTTTCCAGCTGAAGTTGCCAGCGTTCAGCTACAGCCAATGGGAAGACACCACACCCTTCTTATTCCCCCTCCTGTCACATGACCACTGCCAGAGATAGTTCTGATTTTCCTGGCTCCTGCTACGTCCTATTCTGTTTGGTGATTCCTGTGTGTTGACTTCTGCGTCTTTTCTGACTACCCTCCTGCCTACTGTTTTTGTACCTTGCTGCCCGATCCAGATTTGACCTCTACTACGTTTGCTAACTACGTCATTGCCTGCCGATTCTGTCCCTGTTCCGCAATTCCTGGTTTGACCCTGCCTGACTACTACTCTCATCAGACTGCAGCCTTCCACAGGTAGTGATCTCCAGTTCCCTGTGTAATTCCAAATCCCTGTAGAGGGGTTAAAGGTTTTCAGGGTTCTGGGGGTCCTGCTTGGTGAGTGGCTTCCCTCTAGCCTCCCCATTACAGCCCATCTGAATCTGTGGATCCAGGCAGGCGTTACACTGGGCCACCGTGATATGTGTGACCAGGACTGCCTTTGTAAATAATTGGTACCGGTTTATGGCACCATGATATGGTGATATAAAGTTTGATTGATGCTATTAATGTACAGATGTAGAGTTTTGATATGCTATTTTGCTCTGCTCTTCTGCTATTTCTCTATACTGCTTTTCTCTGCATTTCATGTAAAGTGTATAAGAATTTATAGAACTGATAGAAGTTATGTTTGCAATGTACAAGTGATCCTGCCTCTCATAAAGGGAAGAATGTTACTTGTTTATATTCATAACCAAAAATTGCAGTATACTCTATATTTTGTTTTGCAGCCCTGGAGGGCTGCGATTCGCTATGGGGGAATGTGGTGCCCCTGAGGCTCAGTCGCCACAGGGTATTGTATCTGACTTAAGGTGCAATGTTTTATCCCGGGTGATGAATGAGTTGACCACTGGTGTTTCCTTCACTAACACAAAATCCAGTCAGTTAGTCAGCTAGTTACACCACTCAGGAAGCCAGCCAGCCTGAGAAGTTCCCGGTTACCAGGGTAACAGCCACTATGAGTCATCCCAAGGGTGGGGGCTGCCAGAGGAAGTGAGAAAGCACAAACAGTTCTAGTCAGATCAGTCTGAGACACAGAAGAGAGCAGACAGCCTGAGCAGAGTTAAAGCAAACTGGTACTGGACACGGGTGGCTGGAGGAATTAGTCCTAGGACCAGGGGCCATGACACCGCACTGATCTAGAACCGGGCAGACTGGAAGAGGGCGAGAGGCAACCGGTGGAGATGATGAGACAGAGGAGAACATGGTAGCTGGAGATCGAGCCTAACCGTTCACAGCAGTGCCAGCGCTGGCAGGGTGCAGAAGCCCAAGGGCAGATTATACTCTATGTTGTCTGCCAGACTCTGCAGGGGATGGGGATTCCAAGTCCCATCGCCCACTACCCATTTTCCCGGAGCACAGTGACACATAGGATCCGGGGTCGGGATTGCAGCCAGGCCCCATGGACAGGATCCGCGCCACCTGCATACGGGACAGGACACTTAACAAAGACACTGGGGTCCCCAAGCCGCTTCAAGGCATGGGGATTCACAACCAAGCACAAGGAAGGGAGGTCTCACATTCCACAGACACTGGTGATTGCTTCTGATTTACCCGGGACCGGCTGAGGCCCATCGTGGCGGAGAGTAGAACCTCCGGGGTATCTTAAGAATTGTGAGTAAAAAAACCTTTGAACTGCAGCCCCGGTGTCATTGCCGGCGCCGTCATCCTCCCTGGGGCTTGCTCCACCTGTGGGGAGCTAGACTATCTCAGCTGCGTTAACATCAGCTCCCAAGGAGAGCAACATCTCGTAGCGGCGGCTAATTCCTGGCCACACACCATGGGTGGCGCTGGAAAACATCCCCCATTCCTATCCAACACCGCTCCTGGAAGAGGAAAAGTCGCAGGAAGGGTCGGCGGCGGAGGAGGCTGAGACCCCAGTCACCGCTGCAACCGGTGAGACACTTCCCAGGGACCCTTCATCCTCCTTCCATCACCTTTTACACGGGACACCTGTTTGTTTTTACATGTAGCCGACTGGGCCATGGAGCCGGGTCAGGCCAGTCATAGCAACCCCACAAAAACTACTGGCCCAGTGACGAGTACCCCCTGAGGCCCCGTCGGGCGCTACACCTGCACATGAACTGACATAACTTATCAGGAAAATGTGAAAACATTTCTAATTGGAGGCATTTGTTATCATTCTTATTATTACACTTACTGTAACATATTGAGATAGGATTTAGGAGATGGGAATAACCCTTTAATATCTCATTGCCTGACTCTTTCTGTGCTTTAACTACATGCACTCTGATGTTTTAAGCTCTTTCAGCCTCTTATATAACAAAAGTCACTCCCTGAGCTTCCCACTAACTGATAACCATTTCCTCAACTGAACCCATTCAGCTATTCAGCAGGCAATAGTTTTCACAGTACAATCTATTAACCCCTTAACGACCTTGGACGTACTGAGTACGTCATGGTGACATGGTGCTAAAGGACCCATGACGTACTCAGTACGTCCTGGCGAAATCGCGGTCCCGGAGCCCCGGGGAGTGAAATTTATTTACTTAAACGGTGGATTCGGGAAGGAGGGGACCTCTGCCTGACCTCAGGAGGGGTGGTGCCTCCTCCCCGAACCTACAGAGGCTGTGATTGGCTGACGAACGCCGCTCAGCCAATTACAGCCACTGTAATGTTCCAGCCATTGAAAATGGCTGGAACATTGAAATCCAGCCCTGATCAGTGCTGCTGTAGCACTGGCCATTGGCTGGAGCTGGGTGATCGATGCTTCACCCGCCCCCAGCTCTGATTGGAGAGACCGGTCTTGTGACCGCTCTCTCCAATCAATGTGGATCTGCGGCCTGTGACCGTCCCTGGAAGCCGAGGAGAGCGGTAAGTTGTTGTCCCCGCCGCCCGCCCCTGTCCCCGATCGCCCCGCCGCCCGCCCCTGTCCCCGATCGCCCCGCCGCTGCTCCCGCTTCACCGCTGTCTCCGCCGCTGCTCCCGCTTCACCGCCGCTGTCTCCGATCGCCCCGCCGCTGCTCCCGCTTCACCGCCGCTGTCTCCGATCGCCCCGCCGCTGCTCCCGCTTCACCGCCGCTGTCTCCGATCGCCCCGCCGCTGCTCCCGCTTCACCGCTGTCCCCGCCGCTGTCTCCGATCGCCCCGCCGCTGCTGCCGCTTCACCGCTGTCCCCGCCGCCATGCTCCCGATGCACCGCTGTCTCCGCCGCCATGCTCCCGCTCCACCGCTGTCCCCGCCGCCATGCTCCCGCTGCACCGCTGTCTCCGCCGCCGCTCCAGATCCACCGCCGTCCCCGCCGCCATGCTCCCGCTGCACCGCTGTCTCCGCCGCCGCTCCCGATCCACCGCCGTCCCCGCCGCCATGCTCCCGCTCCACCGCTGTCTCCGCCGCCATGCTCCCGCTGCACCGCTGTCTCCGCCGCTGCTCCCGATCCACCGCCGTCCCCGCCGCCATGCTCCCGCTGCACCGCTGTCTCCGCCGCCGCTCCCGATCCACCGCCGTCCCCGCCGCCATGCTCCCGCTGCACCGCTGTCTCCGCCGCCATGCTCCCGCTGCACCGCCGTCTCCGCCGCCGCTCCCGATCCACCGCCGTCCCCGCCGCCATGCTCCCGCTGCACCGCTGTCTCCGCCGCCGCTCCCGATCCACCGCCGTCCCCGCCGCCATGCTCCCGATCCACCGCCGTCCCCGCCGCCGCTCCCGATCCACCGCCGTCCCCGCCGCCGCTCCCGCCGCCGCTCCCGATCCACCGCCGTCCCCGCCGCCATGCTCGCCACTGTCCCCGCCGCCGTCGCACCCACCTTTTTCAGCCGCTGATGCCCCCGATCGGCGGCGGCCGCCGCCTCCTTCATCGGCTGCCCCTTCTCCATCGCCACACCACCTATCCCTCCATGTGCTGCAAGCCACCCTCCCCCCACGTGGGGGGAGGGTGGCTGGCTTGCAGCACATGTGGGGGGAGGGTGGCTGGCTTGCAGCACATGTGGGGGGAGGGTGGCTGGCTTGCAGCACATGTGGGGGGAGGGTGGCTGGCTTGCAGCACATGTGGGGGGAGGGTGGCTGGCTTGCAGCACATGTGGGGGGAGGGTGGCTGGCTTGCAGCACATGTGGGGGGAGGGTGGCTGGCTTGCAGCACATGTGCTGCAAGCCACCCTCCCCCTACATGTGCTGCAAGCCAGCCTCCCTCCCCCTACATGTGCTGCAAGCCCCCCTCCCTCCCCCTACATGTGCTGCAAGCCCCCCTCCCTCCCCCTACATGTGCTGCAAGCCCCCCTCCCTCCCCCTACATGTGCTGCAAGCCTCCCTCCCTCCCCCTACATGTGCTGCAAGCCCCCCTCCCTCCCCCTACATGTGCTGCAAGCCCCCCTCCCTTCCCCTACATGTGCTGCAAGCCCCCCTCCCTCCCCCTACATGTGCTGCAAGCCCCCCTCCCTCCCCCTACATGTGCTGCAAGCCCCCCTCCCTTCCCCTACATGTGCCATCTCTCTCTCCCATCAGACTCTGCCCCCCTCCCCGATCTGCTGCCTGCTCTCTCCCATTTTCCATCTACTGCCCCCTCTCACCCTCCTCGATCTGTTGCCTCCTTCATCTGCTGCCTCTTCTGTCTGCTGTGATCCTGCTGCCTAGATCCATCCTGTAAGGTAGGTATCCCCATCTCACCCCCCCCCCATCCTCTGCCGCTCCTCCATCCGCTGCGCCATTTCCCATCCATCCGCTGCGCCATTTCCCATCATCCATCCGCTGCGCCCTTTCCCATCCTCTGCCGCTCCTCCATCCACTGCGCCCTTTCCCATCTTCCATCCGCTGCGCCCTTTCTCATCTGCCGCCCCGCCCTCTCGCATCGCATTATCCAGCGCAGTTGCTCGCTTCCAGACTGCAGTGGATGATGCGATGCGAGACTCGTGCATTGCTCTCACGTTTGGCACTGGTCTTGGCAGGCGCTCATTTTTTTTTTTTTTTTTCTACTGATGTCTGTATTTTTTATTTCGCCAAACTAATTTTTTTTGTATAGGGGGGGGGGTCTAGTTTCCAAAATGGGATCACATGTGGGGGAGCTCCATTGTTTAGGCACCTCAGGGGGTCTCCAAATGAAACATGGCGTCTGCTAATAATTCCAATCAATTTTACTGTGAAATGGCGCTCCTTCTCTTCTGAACCCCGCCGTACGCCCAAACAATTGATTTCCACCACATATGAGGTATCGTCGTACTCAGGAGAAATTGCACAATACATTTTATGGTGCATTTTTTCCTGATACCCTTGTGGAAAAAAAGCTACCTGTTTGAAAAAACAATTTTGTGGTAAAAAAAATAAAATATTTTCACGGCTCAACATTACAAACGTTTGTGAAGCCTCCAGGGGTTCAAAGTGCTCCCTAAACAGCTAGATAAATTCCATGAGGGGTCTAGTTTCCAAAATGGGGTCAATTGTGGGGGAGCTCCATTGTTTAGGCACTTCAGGGGGTCTCCAAACGCAACATAGTGTCCGCTAATAATTCCAACCAATTTTGCTGTGAAATGGCGCTCCTTGCCTTCCGAGTCCTGCCGTGCGCCCAAACATTTGATTTCCACCACATATGGGGTATCTGCGTACTCCGGAGAAAATGCACAATACATTTTATGGTGCATTTTTTCCTGATACCCTTGTGATAAAAAAAGCTACCTGGTTGAAGCAACAGTTTTGTGGTAAAAAAAAAATTTTTTCTTTTCACGGCTCAACGTTATAAACTTCTGTGAAGCCCCCAGGGGTTCAAAGTGCACATAAAACATCTAGAAAAAATATTTGAGGGCTCTAGTTTCCAAAATGGGGTCACTTATGGGGGAGCTCCATTGTTTAGGCACCTCGGGGAGTCTTCAAACCCGACATGGCGTCCGCTAATGAGTGCAGCTAATTTTGCACTCAAAAATTCAAATGGCGCTCCTTGCCTTCCGAGTCCTGCTGTGTGCCCAAACATTTGATTTCCACCACATATGGGGTATCTGCGTACTCAGGAGAAAATGCACAATACGTTTTATGGTGCATTTTTTCCTGATACCCTTGTGATAAAAAAAGCTACCTGGTTGAAGCAACAGTTTTGTGGTAAAAAATTTTTTTTTTCTTTTCACGGCTCAACGTTATAAATTTCTGTGAAGCCACCAGGGGTTCAAAGTGCACATCAAACATCTAGAAAAAATATTTGAGGGCTCTAGTTTCTAAAATGGGGTCACTTATGGGGGAGCTCCATTGTTTAGGCACCTCGGGGAGTCTTCAAACCCGACATGGCGTCCGCTAATGAGTGCAGCTAATTTTGCACTCAAAAATTCAAATGGCGCTCCTTGCCTTCCGAGTCCTGCTGTGTGCCCAAACATTTGATTTCCACCACATATGGGGTATCTGCGTACTCAGGAGAAAATGCACGATACATTTTATGATGCATTTTTCCTGATACCCTTGTGAAAATACTAATTTTTATGGCTAAAGTAACATTTTTGTGTTAAAAAAGTAAAATTTTCATTTTTTCGTCTACATTGCTTTGGTTGCTGTGAAGCTCCTAAAGGGTTAATAAACTTCTTGGATGTGGTTTTGAGCAGAGTGAGGGGTGCAGATTTTAGAAATGGGTCACTTTTGGGTATTTTCTGTCGCCTAGGTTTCTCAAATCACTCCAAATGTGATGTGGTACCTAAAAATTTTTTTTTTGTAAATTTTGTTGGAAAAATGAGAAATTGGTGATGAACTTTGAACCCTTCTAACTTCCTAACGGAATTTTTTTTTTTTCAAAAATTGCGCTGGTGTAAAGTAGACATGTGGGAAATGTTATTTAGTAACTTTTTTGTGTGACATATCTCTCAGATTTATGGGCATAAAATTTCAAATTTTGAAAATTGCAAAATTTTCAAAATTTTCGCCAAATTTCCGAAATTTTCACAAATAAACGCAAAACATATCTGCCTAAATTTACCACTGACATGAAGTACAATATGTCACGAAAAAACAATCTCAGAATCGCCAGGATCCGTTGAAGTGTTCCAGAGTTATAACCTGTCAAAGTGACACTGGTCAAAATTGCAAAAAATGGCCGGGTCTTTAAGGTGAAAACAGGCTGGGGGCTGAAGGGGTTAAACAATGCAGCAGCTAAAAAAATATATTATCATAACACATTACAGTAAATACAGTATCTTCAGGGTATGCGGGTCATTATTCCACTCTCTTACAAGCTCATTTTTACTGAGGTGTCGACACATCACCATTATGGTTGCCATTAAAGGGCCATTTGTAATTGTAATATTGCAAAAATGTAACTACAGTGGTACCTCGGTTTTCGTTGATGTTGGTTATCGTTGGATTCGGTTTTTGTTAATTTTTTCCACTAAACATTTGCCTCGGTTTTCCTTGATTGCCTCGGTTTTCGTTTGTTTTTGTCTGCTTCCCCACGTGACTATTCTGCTAATTTTGCGACAACAAAGGGTGATCCATGCACTCTCCTGCTCTGTGTGGCATTATATGAGCGTTACCCTGCTTGTCAGTTACACAATGTATGTAACAAATGTAAGATAAAATGTATTTATTCTTTATATTAGTATTTTATATTCATTTAATATTCATTTTAAACTAATTTCTTATTGTTTTTAGTATTAAACACTGTTTTTATTCTCTATAAAATGTGTTTTTGTATGTATTTTAGAGCGTCTAAAACAAATTAATTGAATTTACATTGATTCCTATGGAAATAATTGCCTCGGTTTTCATTGGTTTTGGTTTCCATTGATTGTATTCAACAGCTTATCAACGAAAACCGAGGTATCACTGTACTTAACAATGGAGTTCAAATAGAGAGATACCGATAGAGGCCTGTGAAATCTGCCAGATAGAAAACAATAAATATAGGAGTAGACAATTCCAGTCCCTGCCTTCCTTTTTTATGACCTTCTTAAAGTGAACCTATCAGGTGCAATATGCACCCAGAACCACGTGCAGTTCTGCGTGCATATTGCTAATCTCTGCCTAACTGTCCCTGTATCTATTAGCATAGATATAGAGATCATTAGAAAAGTATTTCTAAAGATCTTTTAGCATACGTTAATGAGCGCATGGACTAATTGTAAGGGCATTACTTCTCCCGACTAGTCCGCTCTCATAGCATGCTAGCATGCCCACAGGGTGTGCTAACATGCTACTCAATGCAGCATCGTGCTTTCCTTGTGTCCGCTGTCTCCGCTGCTCAGAATTCCGACGGACATGCGCAGTATAAAGTTAGGTATACGCGTCCCAGCTTCAGCGAGATCTAGTGCGCAAGACCGGAAGTGCCGATGACGTCTGTACAGCGGAGACAGCGGACACCGGTACACCTGGCACCACTAATGATGCTGCATTGAGTAGCATGTTAGCATGCTACCATGCTAAGAGGGCGGACTAGTCGGGGAAGTAACGCCCTTACAACTAGTCCGTGCGCTCATTAGCATATGATAAAAGATCTTTAGAAACACTTTTTCTAAAGATCCCTTTATCTATGCTAGTGTGTACAGGGACAGTTAGGTAGAGATTAGCAATATGCACCCAGAACTGCTTGTGGTTCTGGATCCATATTGCACTTGACAGGTTCCCTTTAAGCAAACTCTTTACAGTTTTATTAAATCTCTCCACTAGACCATCCATCTGAAGATGATAAACCGAAATATTCAATTGTGTAACCTGGAAGGCCTTATGCAACTCACAAAGAGGGTTCCTTGGTCAGTCAGGATCTCCTTTGGTAATCCCATCCAGGCAATTATATGGACCACATGATGGGCTATGCTTCTCGCGGAGGAGTTTCATAGGGGAAATACTTCTGGGTATCATGTCACAAATCCAGAACCACCAATATATACTTATGTCCACAAGCAGTTTTGACGAGTGGACCCACCAAGTCCATGGCTGTTCGCTGAAACGGCACCTCTATGATGGGTAACGGCACCAAGGGACTGTGAAAGTGTGAAATAACATAGGGAATACATGTTACATAGTTACATAGTTAAGGGGGCTTTACACGCAACAACATCGCTAACGAAAAACACCAAAAGAAACGGAGCTGTAATGAATGTTCAGTAAACATGCAACATTACAAGCATGTGAATGGCAGCCTCAAGACTAGAAAAAAAACAAAGAGAAAAATTGTATGAAGAATACCCTGACTATAAATAAATAAATTGCAAGTGCTTAATGACAGGGTACTTAGTATATACATTTTTGCAAAAAGGTAAGAAGCTGTCCCACCTCGTCACGGTGTACCCATCTGGGACAATCCCTAACCAACTAAATTTAAAAACATTTTATATACCTAACTTGTGTCATGTCAAAACTCCAATGTGAATGGTAACAAGAGGTCAGCTGGGTCCCAGATTAAATACACAGCAAAGTGAGAAGCAAATTGATTGCCCAATCTCAGTATAAGGAGGGCTGCATCCCCATCTTGCACTAAAGCAAGAAAACAGACAAAAAACACCAACAGAAACTGAGCTGTACCAATTGCTCAGTAAACATGCAACATTACAAACATGTGAATGGCAGCCTGAAGACTAGAAAAAAAACAAAGAGAAAAATTGTATGAAAAATACCCTGACTATAAATAAATAAATTGCAAGTGCTTAATAACAGGGCACTTAGTATATACACTTTTTAAAACGATTTTTGCATCGCTAGCGAGATGTCATTGGGGTCACGGAATTCGTGACGCACAACCGGCCTCGTTAGCGATGTCGTTGCGTGTGACACGTACGAGCGACCACTAATGATCAAAAATACTCACCTAATCGTTGATCGTTGACACGTCGTTCAAATCCCAAATATCGTTGATTGTGCTGGATGCAGGTTGTTCGTCGTTCCTGAGGCAGCACACATCGATACGCTACGTGTGACACCCCAGGAACGACGAACAACACCGTACCTGCGTCCTCCGGCAACGAGGTGGGCGTGACTCTCATGCGGCTGCTCTCCGCCCCTCCGCTTCTACTGGACGCCTGCTGTGTGTCATCGCTGTGATGGCGCACGAACCCCACCCTTAAAAAAGAGGTTGTTCACCGCCCACAGCGACGTCGCTAGGTAGGTAAGTACGTGTTACGCGTCCTAGCGATATTGTGCGCCACGGGCAGTGATTTGCCCGTGACGCACAAATGACGGGGATGGGTGCTTTCACGAACGACATTGCTAGTGAAGTCGCTGCGTATAAAGTAGCCTTTACTTAGGTTGAAAAAAGACCTAGGTTCATCTAGTTCAACCTTCCCCCACCAGTTCTACATTTTGTCCCTAAGTCATTTATAACCAGCAATGTTATGTGTACTGAGGAAATCATCCAGCCCTTTTTTAAAAGCTGTTATAGTATCTGCCATTACTACCTCTTGCAGGGCATTCCACAGTCTGACTGCTCTAACTGTAAAGAACACTTTCCTATTAAGCTGCCGGAATCGCTTTTCTTCCACTCACAGTGTATGCCCCCTGGTCCTTTGTATTATCTTTGGAAGGAATAAGTCATGTGCCAGTCCTTTATATTGACCACACATGTATTTACATATAAATGAGATCTCCTCTGAGACATCTTTTTTTCTAAGCTAAACATATCTAACTTTTTCAACCTCACATCATATGGGAGGCTGTTGTGAATGTCGTCTGTGTGGGTGCTGTTCTGAAGCTCCCTCTGGTGGCCAGAAATGGTAGTGGAGCTGAATCTAAGTCTGTGACTCAGACAGGTGTCGGCGTTAATTGGGAATTGGAGAAGTACTATTACAGACAAGTCTGGTCTATATAGGAGAGCCCTTTGTGCCCTGCGGGCACCGGTTATAATTGTATTTTTCTCAGTCTCTGTTCTTGGCCTGGAGCTTTGTCCTTTTCTGTATCCCTGAGCAAGACTTCTGCAGATAAGTTTTCAGTTGTTGCCTTGCTTCCTGGTTTACACCTTAGGGTGTTGTATTTCCTTGTTTTGCTTTGTATCTGTTTTCTTGCAGGTGAAGTTCTGTTTCTCTTGTGTTGTGAGCATGGGGGTTCCCCCTGTGCTAGCTCTCCTGCGGTAAAAGGGATTTTATCCCTGTTTAATTAATTTCCTCTTCTGTATTTTGTGTGGGGGGGGGGGTTGGTATTTTGTTCTCCCATTATTTGCAGGAGTACCTGATATAGTGGGGTGAGGTCATATGACCTCCAGGGCCATTTTTACTATCAGGAGTTTGGTATTTTTCTATAGGGATTTTGCACTGACCACAATCAGTTCCTTTCTTTTGCTTTGTATCTAGATAGTTGGGCCTCGCCTTTGCTAAATCTATTTTTCCTATCTGAGTATTGTGTTTTCCTATTTCACCGTAATCTTTGTATGTGGGGAGCTATCTACTCCTTTCTTCTAGTGTGGTCTGATAGTTAGGGGATTGCGGTAAGCCCAGGTTCCAGCTACTCCTATTTCTTGGTGTTTTTTCACCAATGGGAGTTTTTTGTAATCTTCCACGGTTACTGGATCATAACAGGAGGCTTTCCTTGTAGTAGTCTAGTTGCCCGCCCTTGAACTGACTAACTTCTGAATGTCCTTTTTAAAATGTGGAGCCCAAAACTGAATCCTATATTCTAGATGTGGCCTTACAAGTGGTGTATAGAGGAATAACAATAAGTTGGGATCACGGGATCTAATTTCTCTTTTTATACACCCTAAAATCTTGTTTGCTTTAGCAGCTGCTGCCTGACATTGAATACTGCTGCTCAGCCTATTTGTAATGAGAATACCCAAGTCCTTCTCCTGTTCTGTAGTCCCAAGTTTACTTCCATTTAATGTATACGCAGTTATAGGATTACTCTGTCCTAGGTGCATTAAGGTACCGTCACACTAAGCGACGCTCCAGCGATCCCACCAGCAACCTGACCTGGCAGGGATCGCTGGAGCGTCGCTACACAGGTTGTTGGTGAGCTGTCACACAGGCAGATTGCACCAGCAACCAGTGACCAGCCCCCACCCAGCAGTGACGCGTGGAAGCGATGCTGCGCTTGGTAACTAAGGTAAATATCGGGTAACCAACCCGATATTTACCTTGGTTACCAGCGCACACCGCTTAGCGCTGGCTCCCTGCACTCCTAGCCAGAGTACACATCGGGTTAATTGCCCGATGTGTAGTCTGGCTATGTGTGCAGGGAGCAGGGAGCCAGCACTGACAGCGTGAGAGCGGCGGACGCTGGTAACGAAGGTAAATATCGGGTAACCAAGGAAAGGGCTTCTTGGTTACCCGATATTTACATTGATTACCAGCGTCCGCAGAAGCCGGCTCCCTGCTCACTGCACATTCAGTTGTTGCTCTCTCGCTGTCACACACAGCGATGTGTGCTTCACAGCGGGAGAGCAACAACTAAAAAATGATCCAGGACATTCAGCAACAACCAGCGACCTCACAGCAGGGGCCAGGTTGTTACTGGATGTCACACACAGCAACATCGCTAGCAAGTTGTGCCTCAGCAGCGATGTTGCTAGCGATGTTGCTTAGTGAGATGTGGCCTTTACTTTACATTTATCAACATTAAATCTTATTTGCCACGTATCTGCCCATTCTGACATCTTATCCGGATCTGTTTGTAATATTGTACTATCAAGGTCAGTTTTTAATATCCTACATAGTTTGGTGTCATCAGCAAAGATCAAATGCAAACACAATTTGCCCAAAGGGCAACTAGAGGTACCCTAAACTACAGATTAATAAAAATTAACTTTTAATCCTAACAAATGAACACAGATCAATCTAAAATCAGTAGCAGGTAGAGCAATCAAACATATACTAAATCACGTATCCGGCCGTGGACCGGACACTATGAGTAAGTGAACAACTGTCCTACAATAATTGTCAGAGTGATATTGCCCTACCCTGCCTAATAAAAGCTAACTAATAGCCTACTTAATATGTTTCACCATGTCTGGCTTCATCAGGGGGCTAAGGCTATAGTTCTATATGTTTGATTGCTCTACCTGCTACTGATTTTAGATTGATCTGTGTTAATTTGTTAGGATTAAAAGTTAAGTTTTATTAATCTTTAGTTTAGGGTACCTCTAGTTTCCCTTTGGGCAAATTGTGTTTGCATTTATGACCCTACGCTGATTATGGGTATAGATTGAGGTTTAGTTGTCAGCAAAGATTGACACTTTACTATCTATACCATCAACAAGATCAATAATAAAGAGATTAAAAAGAATTGCTCCTAGCACAGATCCCTGTGGCACCCCACTGCTGACTATAGCCCATTTAGAGTATGTACCATTTATGACTATTCTTTGTTTCCTATCTTTTAGCCAATTCCTTATCCATTTGCATATAGTTTCCCCAAGTCCTTGCTTCTGGAGTTTTAGTATAAGGCTATTATGTGGTACAGTATCAAATGCCTTTGCAAAGTCCAAATAAATCACATCAGCTGCATTACCAATATCCAGATTTGCACTTACCCCTCATAGAACCCCAACAGATTGGTTAGACACGACTTATCTTTCATGAATCCATGCTGTCTGTCAGTTATTATATTGTTTTCTGCAATATATTTTTGCATGTCATCCCTTAAAATGCCCTCAAAAACTTTGAATACTGCTGATGTCAGGCTTACTGGACGGTAGTTGCCTGGATCCACCTTCTTACCTTTTTTAAATATCGGAACCACATCAGCAATCCTCCAATCCTGAGGCACCAACCCTGTTACAAGCGAGTCTAAGAAGATGAGATACAGTGGTCTGTTGATTACTGAGCTCAATTCCCTCAATATTCGTGAATGAATGCCATATGGCCTGGGGGATTTGTCAATGTTTAATTCACTTACGCAGGTGTACTTCTTGTGTTAAATTAATTATATCAGGTGGTTTCACTTGTTTAATGATCCCTGGAACAGTCAGTTCCTTGGTGAACACGGATGAGAAGTGCCTGTTTAATATCTCAGTCTTTAGTTTGTCCTCTATAACTAACTTGATATTTTAAGGGGCCGATACTATCCTTTGTTTTCCTTTTGGCATTAATGTATTTATAAAAGATTTTGGGATTTATTTTAATGTCCTTGGTGATTTTTGTTTCAGCAGCTAATTTTGTTTGCTTGATTTTTTTTTACATTTCCTATTAATATCTTTATACTTCTGAAATGCTATTTCTGGATTCTTAGCCTTCAAGATTTTAAACACCCTTTGTTTTATTATACTTTGTACAGTCTTATTTATCCATAGTATTTTGTTTTCATTCCTAGACATTTTATTACCAGAGGGTATAGGTTTTTTTTACAGGACTCTAGTAGTATATCCTTAAACTTACCCCATTTATGTTCGGTATCCCCAGTTACCATGACTTTGTCGCAATCTACACATTTAAGCTCTTCCCTTCATTTGTTGAAATCAGCTTTCCTAAAATTCCAGGTTTTAGCATTTCTTCTTTTAAATGTTCTTTTGAATATTATGTTGAAGCTTACCATATTATGATCGCTATTGCCCAAGTGTTCCCGGACCTGTAGATCTGAAATTGTATCCGGTTCCATTTGATAGGACCAGATATAGCAAATTATCTCCCCTGGTCGATTCATCTACCATCTGAGAGACTAAATTGTCTTGAATAGTAGATAAGAACTTACAGCTTTTAGCACAACCAGAAAATTCTATGTCCCACTGAATGTCTGGATAGTTGAAATCCCCCATAATAAGAACCCGATTATTATTATTACTATTCTGAAATTGCCCGCAGGCAGTTGGCAGCGCTTAACCAAAAAACCCTTTTAATTCTTGCAGCTTAGTTTTAATGGCAGAGGAACCCCTTCACTCTGCCAGAAATTAGTAGACTATGTGGGGGATTTTAATTGAAAATCCACAAAAAAACAGCGCTAGATGGGTTTTTATAATTTTTATTATTAAAGGTGCTCACCACCAAAAATTGCTATCCTTGTTCCAAGACAGAGTATTTAGTAATATACAATGCACTAAATATTAATAAAACCAAGGAACACATAAAATAAAAATAAAATAAAATATAAATTAAATTGCTAGGAGGTAATAACAATATTCACAATGATTTAGTTCTAAACAGTCTGGTGTAATGCCCCGGCCGGTGGCATACAACCTATTTAAATAGTATTTTAGACGGGTATAATGAATAAGGTATACTATACTGGTATAGTATACCTTATTCATTATACCCGTCTAAAATACTATTTAAATAGGTTGTATGCCACCGGCCGGGGCATTACACCAGACTGTTTAGAACTAAATCATTGTGAATATTGTTATTACCTCCTAGCAATTTAATTTATATTTTATTTTATTTTTATTTTTATTTTATGTGTTCCTTGGTTTTATTAATATTTAGTGCATTGTATATTACTAAATACTCTGTCTTGGAACAAGGATAGCAATTTTTGGTGGTGAGCACGTTTAATAATAAAAATTATAAAAACCCATCTAGCGCTGGTTTTTTGTGGATTTTCAATTAAAATCCCCCACATAGTCTATTATTATTACTATTATTAGCTGCCTTTTCAATTTGTTCCAGCATTTCACCCTCTACCTGTTCAGGTATGTTAGGAGGATTATAGCAAACTCCAATTAGCATTTTTCCATTATTCCCCTCCCCATGTACATTTACCCATATTGACGCTACATTGTTGCAGTTCCCCCATTGTCATCATTCAAGACAGGCTTTAGGTTAGATTTGACAAATATACACACACCACCACCTTTTTTGTCTTTCCTGTCCTTCCTAAATTTAGTGTAACCCTCTACGTTTGTCACCCAGTCATGGCTTTCATCCAGCCAGGTTTCTGTAATGCTCACCACATCATAATCCATGGTTGACATAAGAGTCTCCAATTCATTAATTTTGTTTGCATGACTTGCATTTGCTATTAGACATTTAATACTATTAACGCATTCCTTACTCCTAGCCTCCCTATGTTTCTTGCATGTCCCAGCCCCCCTAATCCTTCATTGACCCCTACCGTCTCACTGTCTCTATCTGCTCTATCTATCCCCTTATCCCGTACAACCCTCCCTCCCCTCAGATCCTAGTTTAAAGACTCATCCATCCGTCTGACCATTTTCTCCCCCAGCACATCTGCACCCTCCCCATTGAGGTGCAGCCCGTCCCTACCGTAGAGCCTGTAGCCGACTGAGAAGTCGGCCCAGTTCTCCATGAACCCGAACCCTTCCTTCCTGCACCAATTTCTAAGCCACATATTTATCTCCCTAAGCTCCCTCTGTCTTTCTAGTGACGCTCATGGCACCGGTTGTATTTCTGAAGACACCACCTTGGAGGTCATGGACTTCAGCTTCTCTCCTAGTTCCCTGTAGTCATTTTTAAGGACCTTACACCTGCCTCTAACCTTGTCATTAGTACCAATGTGCACCATGACCGTTGGGTTTTCCCCAGCCCCATCCAGCAATCTGTCTATCCGATCCACAGTATGCCAAACCCGAGCACTCGTCAGACATCACACTGTTTGGCATTCACGGTCTCGGTGAGAGATGACCCTGTCTGTCCGCCTAATTACCCTACCACCAACATCTGTCTGGTCTTTGCTGCACTCCTATTTCCCTCCTTGCTACAGCAGTCATTTTCCTGGTTGCTAGGAGCCACATCCTGCTGTAGTGATCTTAGTCCTGGCCCTTCATTCCGAATATCAGCCAAACAGGCATATTTACTAGGTTGTGCCAGATCACGGCTAGGCACCCCGACACTTTTCCCCCTACCTCTTCTTCAAATGGTTACCCAGCTACCTACCTCTGGGTGCTGACCTTTCCCACCTCCACCCTCCTCTATAGCACTGGCCCCAGCCAGAGAAAACTCAGTGAGCTCTAAACTCCTCTCCAGGTTTGCAATGCTCCTGAGTGTTGCAAGCTGCTTATTTAGATCAGTTACCAGGGCTTCCAAATATGTAACATGCTTGCATCGAGTGCAGACATATTCACCCTCGAACAGCTGTTCAAGGCATGCATACATCTGACAAGATTCACACTTGGTAGCATTGTACATGGAGCCCCTATTAAATCGGGATAAATAGTACAGATAAAACTAGAAGAAAAAAAGAAAAAAAGAATGGGAAACTCATAAGGATAACTTCAAACTATGCTCTTGTGTCAAACTATGAGATTGTGCTTAAACTATGCACTTACCTACAACTGCACACTTCACTGGACCCCCGCAAGCTCAGTGACCGTCGCTTGCTGGCTGGAATATGTAGTTCCGCAAATACTACAATTAGTTTCCAGAAGATTCTAGAAACAGCTGTGGCTGCTACTACTAATTAAATCACAAGACACACCTTTTTTTTCTTTTTTTTTCCCAAAGTATCACAGACAAAACCTTCACAAATCCCTGATGAAATTTAAACAATTACACAGTTATCACAACTATGAGATTGTGCTTAAACTATGCACTTACCTGCACCCCTGCACTTCACTGGACCCCCGCAAGCTCAGTGATCCTTGCTTGCTGGCTGGAATATGTAGTTCTACAAGAACTACCAGTAGTTTCCAGAAGATTCTATGGTAGCAACCCAAACCACCCATATGCTAATAATGGTTACACTTACCCCATATAATATGCTCTCCCTAGAACTCTTAGGCGGGCTTTGCACACTACGACATCGCAGGTGCGATGTCGGTGGGGTCAAATTGAAAATGACGTACTTCCGGTATCGCATGCGACATCGTAGTGTGTAAAGCTTCGATGATACGATTAACGAGCGCAAAAGCGTTGTAATCATATCATCGGTGCAGTGTCGGTGTAATCCATAATTACGCTGACGCGACGGTTCGATGTTGTTCCTCGCTACTGCAGCAGCACACATCGCTATGTGTGAAGCCGCAGGAGCAAGGAACATCTCCTACTGGCATCACCGCGGCTTCCGTAGGATATGCGGAAGGAAGGAGGTGGGCGGGATGTTTACATCCCGCTCATATCCGCCCCTCCGCTCCTATTGGCCGCCTGCCGTGTGACGTCGCTGTGACGCCGCACGACCCGCCCCCTTAATAAGGAGGCGGGTCGCCGGCCAGAGCGACGTCCCAGGACAGGCGAGTCCATGTGAAGCTGCCGTAGCGATAATGTTCGCTACGGCAGCTATCACAAGGATATCGCAGCTGCGACGGGGGCGGGAACTATCGCGCTCGGCATCGCAGCATCGACTTGCGATGTCGCAGCGTGCAAAGTACCCCTTACTCCTAATGATGGTCAGATAAATTATTACAACAAAGTAATATACCCAAAAGCCAGTGCAATGAAAAAACTCCCTCTGAAATGGCATCCACCCCAACACACGTTTCGGTGTTGAGCCTTCATAAGGGGAGGCAACATTACAAAGGAAGGACGTTTCAAAAGGAGGGATTAGCCAATCTGATTACAGTGAATTACAGTGATCCTGAATGACACATATGTTACCACGGCAGGTCTGTCAATTTCAAAAAAGGTGTTGAACTTAATACATAAGATATAGTGTGCAAAAATATATTAGGTGGTATACATTTTAGACATAAATATGCATAAAAAAGTAAAATTTGATAATAAATACATATATGTCATAGGCAACTCAAAAGATAGAAATACTTACATAATATAGAAAATAGTGTTTTGTAAATCCAAGGTATTCAGAAATGAATGATGGCACAGAAAAAGTGTATATGTTTATTGTATAGAGAAAAGTGGAATAATATAATAGGTAGACAAAAACGAATAATATAATGTAGCATCAATCTTGTAAATATGATGAAGTGAAAAATAAATAACAAATTAATAGTAAAGTAATAGTAATTTGTCCTGTCAAATAGACCGGATACAATTTCAGATCTACAGGTCCGGGAGCACTTGGGCACCAGCGATCATAATATGGTAAGCTTCAACGTAATATTCAATAAAACATTTCAAAGGGGAAATGCTAAAACCTGGAATTTTAGGAAAGCTGATTTCAACAAATTAAGGGAAGAGCTTAAATGTGTAGATTGGGACAAAGTCATGGTAACTGGGGATACTGAACATAAATGGGTTAAGTTTAAGGATATACTGCTAGAGTCCTGTAAAAAACTTATACCCTCTGGTAATAAAACGTCCCAGAATAAAAAGAAACCACTATGGCTAAATAAGACTGTACAAAGTATAATAAAACAAAAACAAAGGGCGTTTAAAATCTGGAAGGCTGAGAATACAGAAATAGCATTTCAGGAGTATAAAGATATCAATAGGCAATGCAAAAAAAGAAATCAAACAAGCAAAACTAGCTACTGAAACAAAAATCGCCAATGACATTAAAATAAATCCCAAAATCTTTTATAAATACATTAATGCCAAAAGGAAAACAAAGGATAGTATTGGCCCCTTAAAATATAATAACAAGTTAGTTATAGAGGACAAACAAAAGACTGAGATATTAAATAGGCATTTCTCTTCTGTGTTCACCAAGGAACTGACTGTATCAGGCATCATTCAACAAGTGAAAAATCAAAGTTCACCACCCGATATAATTAATTTAACACAAGAAGAAGTACGCCTACGTCTGAGTAAATTAAACATTGACAAATCCCCAGGGCCAGATGGCATTCATCCACGAATATTGAGGGAATTGAGCTCCGTAATTGACAGACCGCTGTATCTTATCTTTTTAGACTCGCTTGTAACAGGGTTGGTGCCTCAGGATTGGAGGATTGCTGATGTGGTACCGATATTTAAGAAAGGTAAGAGGGTAGATCCAGGCAACTACCGTCCAGTAAGCCTGACATCAGTAGTATGGAAAGTTTTTGAGGGCATTTTAAGGGATGACATGCAAAAATATGTTGCAGAAAATAATATAATAACTGACAGACAGCATGGATTCATGAAAGATAAATCGTGTCTAACCAACCTGTTGGGGTTCTATGAGGGGGTAAGGGCAAACCTGGATATTGGTAATGCAGCTCATGTGATTTATTTGGACTTTGCAAAGGCATTTGATACTGTACCACATAATAGCCTTATACTAAAGCTCCAGAAGCAAGGACTAGGGGAAACTATATGCAACTGGGTAAGGAATTGGCTAAAAGATAGGAAACAAAGAGTAGTCATAAATGGAACATTCTCTAAATGGGCCATAGTCAGCAGTGGGGTGCCGCAGGGATCTGTGCTAGGACGAATTCTTTTTAATCTCTTTATTAATGACCTTGTGGATGGGATTGATAGTAAAGTGTCAGTCTTTGCTGATGACACCAAACTATGTAGGATATTAAAAACTGACCTTGATAGTATAATATTACAAAAACATCTGGATAAGATGTCAGAATGGGCAGATACTTGGCAAATGAGATTTAATGTTGATAAATGTAAAGTAATGCACCTAGGACGGAGTAATCCTATAACTGCGTATACATTAAATGGAAGTAAACTCGGCACTACAGAACAGGAGAAGGACTTGGGTATTCTCATTACAAATAAGCTGAGCAGCAGCACTCAATGTCAAGCAGCAGCTGCAAAAGCAAACAAGATTCTAGGGTGTATAAAAAGAGAGATTAGGTCCCGTGATCCCAACGTATTGTTACCCCTCTATAAATCACTTGTAAGGCCACATCTGGAATATGGTATTCAGTTTTGGGCTCCACATTTTAAAAAGGACATTCAGAAGTTAGAGTCTGAAGTTAGTTCAAAGGCAGGCAACTAGACTACTACAAGGAATGGAAGGCCTCCCATATGATGACAGGTTGAAAAAGTTAGATATGTTTAGCTTAGAAAAAAGACGTCTCAGAGGAGATCTCATTTATATGTATAAATACATGTGTGGTCAATATAAAGGACTGGCACATGACTTATTTCTTCCGAAGACAATACTAAGGACCAGAGGGCATTCACTGCGAGTGGAAGAAAAGCGATTCCGACAGCTAAATAGGAAAGGGTTCTTTACAGGTAGCGCAGTCAGATTGTGGAATGCCCTACCACAAGAGGTAGTAATGGCAGATACTATAACAGCTTTCAAAAAAGGGCTGGATGATTTCCTCAGTACACAAAACATTGTTGGTTATAAATGACTTGGTGACCAGGTGTAGAACTGGTGGAGGAAGGTTGAACTAGATGGACCTAGGTCTTTTTTCAACCTTAGTAACTATGTAACTATGTAACTATATAATATTAACAATAAATAATAAAAATACAAAAGTAAAAAATAAACATAAATAAATATAACATAAAATAATATATTCCTTTTAAAGCATGAACCTGGATTCACTCTCCTAAAGGAACCAGTACCACTCTAATCACAGATTATATCTAATTGATGGATATGCTAGAGAGAAAAACATAAACTGTCTACATCTTGCAAGGTACTATACATACCGTTCTGGATTTTAAATAGGGAATCTGCATTTAATGAAATTCTGTTCTCTCCACTATGAACAAACCCTATGATCCCCTCTTGCCCTTCTCATTCAGAATAAGGATGGCTAAAGGTTCAATACAAGGGCATACAATGGGGGAATGGAAAATCTATTGGCTAGAACTTTAGAAAGTAGCTTCAAGTCACTATTGGGTGGTACAAGTCCATTGACAGAGGATGCTTCTCTTTTTTTGGAATTAGCATCACTAAAGATTTTAACACAGAGAACAAGAGGATCCATTGTTCAAAGGAGCTTCTTAAATTTCCTATGAATCTATCCTATGTATCAAATGGAAGTATATCCAGTACCAAGATTTTGTTTAGCATTATATCATTCAAAGCTCTACAGACCTCCTACTCAGTAATGGGGGCCTCAAATATCTCTATTTGATGTTTCAAGAGTAGAGTAGGAAAACTAATCTCCTGTAAGTAGGCTTCCAGGTCTTCAGCTGTATAAGCTATTTTACTACTTCTTAGTTCTTTATAAAAAATACTTAAAGGCCAGTCCTGTCATCTGTAATTTTTCAATCATTACCTCTAATTGCCAATATATCACTTCTTCCCGCTTTTATCTTAATAAATTTTAGAAGTTTACTTGGCCATCCTTTTTCGACTATTCTAGTTCTCCTCTTTAGAGTTACTGTCAACAACAAAAGAGTATAATCCAGCCTGAGCTTCATCCCAAGTCAGTTTTTTACCCATAGATGGATCCTACACATAAAAAAAACTATGCTTACTTAATTCTTAAATGCAAATGATCCTCTCTCACCCTAGACTCTTTCCTAAAACTGAAAATTGACATCCACAGCATACACCACAGGACTGCCATACCAGCATCCCAAACAACTTACGGAGATGCCGTCAGGCAGTTGACTAAAAAATGTAATATATTTACGCCACTTATTAGTTGACTTGTTTTGTGCCAGAAAGTAGAGGCAAAAATTCACTGTTGGTATGGTGTTATACACATTATGTGCATTGTGGCATCCAAAGAGTTAAATTTTTGTCTCATCTGACCCAACTATATTCTCCCAGTATTTCACAGGCTTGTCTAAAAGTTGTTGAGCAAATATAAATACACGCTTGGACATGCTTTTTGTTCAATTTAGTCTGACATGGTGAGTGTACATACAGGCCATTGAGGTTGGGTACATTGCTTATTGCTTTCTTTGAAACAATTGTACCTGCTGATTTCAGGTCTCAGAAATTCTTCTATAGCTAATACCATCGGTAAGTTTTGCAACAGGTTGTGTGCAATCAGGTTGTGCAATCAGGTTGTGAAGACTGCAGCAAACAGCCCCGTAAATGACATCACCGGAATCATGGGTCTCTGAGCCATCATTATGCTGCATCCAGTTTAAATGGCAAAAACCTGGTGAAAGATTAACTTTAAAAAATCAATATTGTAACACATAATTCAAAGCCTAGTACATAAAATAATTTATTAATGATGTGCCTTTTTTTTTAATTTCAGAAAGAGCTCAGTTTGCCACGTCGAGGGAACATGTAAGTAGAAAGATATATACAGTGAAACCTTGGATTACGAGCAGAATTTGTTCCAGGAGTATGCTCTTAAATCAAGTTATTCTTATATCAAAGCACATTTTCCCATAGGAAATAACTGAAATGCAGACAATTCATTCCACAACCCAAAAATATTTACTGTATTTATACAAACCTATTATTGTAATACAATATGTACTGTATTCATATAAAATTATTACAGTACACTAATACAAAATACTGTGCAGTAAAAATCATATAAAGGAAATTAAACTGCACATTGGCTTACAAAAGAATTGTTGGTGTGCGGGAGGTACAGTATAAGCAATGTGCTGTACTGGTTAGCAGAAAGAAAGCACAATACTGTATCCACAAATACAAATTGATAAACATGCTATATAGTATATACTGTACTGTACAATGATGTACTGTATATAGTATATAGTACATATGTACAGAAATTTACCTCCAGAGTGAGTCAGTGGGTCGTGAAAGGACAGAACCGGAAGTGTGCATGGTGAGTATTTCCTCTTATTGCAAATCATTGCTTTTAAACCAAGTTACAAATGTTTAAAAAGCTTTACTTGTCTTGCATAACGCTCTCAAACCAAGTTACTCTTAATCCAAGGTTCCACTGTACATTTGCTAACTTACAGCATTAATGTGGGATAGATACAACGATGATGAAAATATATATGAATGTTGCAACTATGTATTATATATATATAGATATACAGTATATACATATATGTACTTTGTGTGAAATAAGTATTGAACACATCACCAATTTTGTAAGTAAATATATTTCTAAAGGTTCTATTGAGTATGACATGAATTTCTCAACAGATGCTGGTAACAACTCATCCAATCCACACAGTCAAAGACATCATATAGATGTCCATAAATTATGTGTAATAATGAAAGGGAAGAGTATTGAACACATGAAAAAGAAGAGGTGTAATAAGCGATGAAAAGCCATGACACCAGCTGAAGTATGTCAGCAATCTATCAGCAGCATAGAAATACTGTCATGCTCGGGTTGGGAGAGCCAACAAACAGTCCACACATTGCGTTGGGAACCTCGTCCAAGTTATATGGCCATGTGACTATTCCCAAAATGTGATTCATCTAACCGGCCACCTTTTTCATTTTACCATGATCTATTTCTGTTGCTCAAATGCCTGATGATAGTTGTTTCCTCTGGGAACAAATTTCAACATGGGTACTCTGACCGGAGACACAGCAAGATTTTTTTGCACTGTGTGTTTTGAAAGTCAGCTCTACCATTTCAGTGATCCTCACTGACATCTGTCTAATTTTAAAACACTGGTTTGTTTCAATGGTAATGCTGTGGTGTACTGGGCAAGAGTGCAGAGGGCAGTGATTGGTTGCAATGGTCAGTTGAGTAGACAGCACATGACCCATACAGAAAAGTAACAGAGACCCCCAAGGGGCACAAGAGCACAAAGTTTAAGAGCATGAGGAGATGAATCCATTATGTAAGCAATAGGTGATTTGTTATTTTATGTCATTTATACATTTAGCTTAAAGTCTACATGAGGAGTTTTTTCCAAAATATACTGTAATGCTACCATTGGTTTTCCCTTGCCAGTCAGAGGTATGCTCTTAAAGCCTCAGTATGTATACTGTGTATACTGTCTTTTAATGCTATGGGAAAACACAGAAAATTGCATTTTCCTAAACAAAAGGGCTCTGCAAAAACACATACTGTATACTGTGTGCTATATATTTTGTTCCAATGGCTCTTTAAGCTGGACTGATGCCTAAGCGTTAGAAAAGAGCGGATCGTTTGAAATTTAAATTCACATGCTTCAACGAATATTTCCCCAAAATTTGATTTTCATTGAATAAATTTGCTGTGAATTGCATTATGAGAAAGACAGAGAAAATAAATTATGCCACGTGAGCCCTGCTGCCAATCAACCGTCGCTAATGGGCTGGTGCGCTCTCATTCCTTTAGATGTCTGAAATTTGTAGGAGAGGATAATTTATGGTGTTTTATTTCCCACTGGAGAAGGAAATAAATGAAGATGAAGGTCTTCTTTGGGCGCTCACACAGAGAGGAGGAAACAGTGAGGGTATAATGTTAAGGGAATATTTATTAAAAAGCTACGCGTTTCGAGGACAGTCTGTCCTCTTCATCAAGCAAACATTTTCCCCTCACTGTTTCATACTCCCTGTGTGAGTGCCCAGAAAAGACTATCATCTTCAACTTTTCTCTGTAACCTCCCTGATGTAAGGTTCCTACCACAGTGCAGTGAGGGAGTTCAAACTGAGGGTTGCAGTATCCTGTAACTATACTAGGTGGCGTCGGAGATACTAGAGTGAGGGAAGTCAGGCAGGCCAAGGTCAGAGCCGAGAGGACACAACGATACACAGGGAGCATATGGGAGCAAATTCATGTAACAAGCCAGAGTTCAGGTAACCAGGAGAGACAGTACAAACACAGGGGGCAGACAAAAGAGTAGTCAGGCGGGAACGCCAAAGTCGGGAGCCAGATGGGAACAGAAAGTAAGAGGGAGCAGGCGGGTCCAAGTCAGGGGTCATTCCGGGGACAAGAGCCAAGATCAATAACAAAAGCCAGAAACAGGGAGCTTACCCCAACTTAGCCAGAGAATACGACTGACGCCGCTCTGGGCATGGATGATCCAAGATAAAGCAGAGCAATTACCCGGAAGTGGCGCATGAGAGCAAGCCCCTCCCACAGCTGGTAACCGCCGAAATACAGGGTACGGCCCGACACAGGATACACAATAACAAGATGACCACATGCAGGGGGACACAACAGAAGTGCCCAGCTCAAGAGCTGCACCACAAGTCAGGGCCGTGACACTCTCCCTCTACATCCAGCCCAATGCTACATGCCGCGAGCCCGTGGTCGGAGTGTCGTGGGCGTAGGGGCTGCGCTCGCTACGCTCGGGTCCGGGGCTGCTGCTGCTCGGTGGCTCGAGCGGTGGGCCGGACCCGGGGACTTGAGCAGCGCTCCTCGCCCACGAGTGAAAAGGGGTGGTTTGTTTGGGGAGATAGTTCGTGACGCCACCCACGGGTCGTGGTGATAATGGGCACCACCGCTGCTGGTGACGGGGTTCCCGGGAGCGATGGCAGGGAGCAGCTAGGATATTGGTTTCCCCTCCGTGGGTAGGGGTTGGTGATCCCGGGGCCCGGTGGTGGTACGGGGAGGCAGGAAGGCTGGGGTGCAGGGTTGCAGGGGCAGCGCGGCGTTTTGCTGGATGGCACTGTTGTACTCACTCAGGCACAGATTCAAAGAGTCTCTGGTAAACCAAACGGCTGGATGTACGGGTCCCGCAGCCGGCTGCAGTGTCTTTGCTCTCCCCGGACAGGTTGATGGTGGCTGTCTTTCCCTGCACCGTTGTAGAATGGATTGACTCCGATGGTTTCCCACTGGTAGTCCGCTCCCCGGTGTGTATGTGCCGAAGGAGCCCGTTTTGCCCGCAGGCGCTGGCCCATGGATCTCTAGCCTATGGCGGTGGCTTTTTATCCTCACTGTGTGGACTGTTGCCTTCTGTCGGGTCTTGGGTGTAAGGGAACCCCTGGGGTTCTGGTCACTATCGGATTCGACCATTGTCGGCTGCTCCTAGCCTGGTCGCGGTCTGAGGGCCCTGCCTTTGTGCTTGGTACAAATCTGCTCCCCGGCTCGGTACCGGCGGGCCACCGCCCGTCCCCGGTCCTACGGTTCCGCTGACTTGCACCACCTCCTGCAGACGGCCACCACCGTCTGCCGACCTTGCTGACAGTGCCTGGGCTCCTACCCAGACACTCACAGTTTCTGTCCTTCACTTCTCCACTCCAAAACTCAACTGAATTTACTGCCTTTTTTTCCCGCCTTCAGGCCTGTGAACTGCTCGGTGGGTCGGGCCAACCGCCTGGCTCCGCCCCACCTGGTGTGGATATCAGACCCAGGAGGGAGG
This sequence comes from Anomaloglossus baeobatrachus, assembly GCF_048569485.1. Taxonomy (NCBI): domain Eukaryota; kingdom Metazoa; phylum Chordata; class Amphibia; order Anura; family Aromobatidae; genus Anomaloglossus; species Anomaloglossus baeobatrachus. The sequence goes on from NC_134353.1 coordinate 372,371,280, forward strand.
CAACAAGGATTTTGTTTGACTGTTGTTGCCTAACCAGGGGAGGGGGTGTGTGTGATGTCGTGTTTGTGACTACCTGGCTAGTCCAGGGCGTCACAGGAGCAGCTTGAGCACAGGGAGAATTGTTATGCCTACACCATTGTTGTGTATGGGAGTACATAATCTCCTTAGGTAAGCTTAACCAAACTACAACCTCCAGGCTTTTACCGCACATGGAGCGATTCTCTCCTCTCTTCTTTCTGTTTATTTTACACCCGGAATATAGTATTTCAGTAGGGCTTGTTCAAGTAATCTACAACCCCTTGAACATGCCCTATATACATTGTGTGTCAGCCCTTTGCAATTAATGAATACCTGACTACCACCATTGCTGAACACATAAAAAACATTGGGTACCTAGTTAACATATTTTTTTTAATAAAAAAATGTACAAACCATCCACCTGTAGAGGCCATCCATCATATTATATAAACACAAGCCTTGCTCTGATCAGAAGACAGGTGATTAACCTACTCATTGCCGGGCTGTTGAGAGTTGGGTCAGGTGATGTCACGGGTGGCCTTGCCCGGTTCCGTTGCCCCGAGGGGTACAGTAAATGGACGGGAAATGGGAAAGTTTGTTGTGACGCCAGGGATTAGCCGCCGCTGCAGGGTTCCTTGTTGGGGCTGGTAGTTGTGCAGCTCGGGTGTGATTACTTCCAGGAGGATGGTGAGGGTTGTAGTGGTGCAGTGGGGTGCAGGGCTGGGACGCCGACAGTAGCTGGACGACACAGGTTGGTAGTTTCCTCTTTGCCTTTACTGGTCAGATGTTATGGTCCAGGTTTACAGTGGTCCGGTCAGCCCAGAAGCAGGGTGAATCTCTCCTTGCCTGGCGGATTGGAGGCCTTCCTTAATGCGCTCTTGGTGGGAGTCACTGCGGCCTGGAGCAGCACAGCGTCACCTTCTCTCTCTTTACTTGAAGATGACTGTCCCCTGTGACGGGCAGCGTGAACCGGTTATAGGACCCGCTTGTATACTGCGATCCCGGGTTCTATATTGCTGCTGCGCCTTGGAACTAAGGTGGGTCAGGAAATGTAGAATCTCTTGCCCTCCGGGTTTTACTACTAGGCCTTTAGCACCCAGTAGCCGAGGACCCCGGAGTCAGTCCTGGAAAGCTCACACAGCAGCTTTGAAACAGCGACCGCTCTTTCTCCTCGCCAACACTGTTCTGCCTGACTTCGTTCCTGTTCATACCAACCCTTCCTCCCAGGTCAGCATGTACAGAGAGACTCCCTTCAAAACAGGTTATGAGCTCCCCCTGCTGGCCTCGAGTAGGGGAAGTTGTATTTGATATTCCTGACAAGGAGAGGTCCCCACGCTGCCTCTAAGCATAGCATTGATCCCGGTGAGGAGAACAACACCACTGTGGCTCCTGTGACCACTGGGGTGCCACATAATGACCAGAGCTGACTTCTTCATATATTCATATGAAGCAGTTAGCTGAAGTTGAGGGACCCAGTAATCGAGGTGGGTTTCCTATCCATGCATGGCCTATGTTTCACAGATTTGTGGAACCGACCTACAACATCATTCCTGTCATTATTGCTTATTGCCCTCGGAGAGGGCAGAATGAAGTAACAAACAGGTTCCTTTTAAGGTTCAAATAACTAAGGCTAAGTTCACATTTCCGCTAAAATCTATCAGTCACAATCCGCTGCTCTTGTAAACAGCGGAATCCGTTTAGCGGATTCCGCTGCTCCCATAGACTTGTATGAGCAGCGGATTGTGACTGATGATGCTGCGTTGCACCCTCCGCCCGACTGATCAGTCGTGGAACGACTGACCGCCGGGCGGGGGGAACGCAGCATGTAACGTTTTTTGAGCAGCGAGATCCGTCGGATTTCGCTGCGCATGCTCTCTGGCTCCCTGCACACGTCACCAGCTTTGGTTGGTTACCCGATATTTACCCTGGTTACGGTGCAAGGAGCCAGCGCTAAGCGGTGTAGGCCCGTAACCAAGGTAAATATCGGGTAACCAAGGTAAACATCGGGTGCTTTGCTGTTACCCGATATTTAGGCTGGTTACGTGTGCAGGGAGGCCGACACTTCCCCGCTCGGCCCCGCCCCCTCCCGCACTCCGCACATGTATGTACACACACACACACCTGTCCCCAGCCATGCAGACAAGCACTGACACCCTCGTCTGGCCCCGCCCCCTGCTCGGCTCCGCCCCCTCCCGCACTTTGCATGTGCACACACACACATACATACATACATACATACATGCACATACACACACTCACTCACACATACACTCACCTGTCCCCAGCCATGCAGACCGCAGCACTTCCACTGACATCCTCAGCACCTGGCCCCGCCCCCTGCTCGGCTCCGCCTCCTCCCGCACTTTGCATGTGCACACACACACATACATACATACATACATACATGCACATACACACACTCACTCACTCACACATACACTCACCTGTCCCCAGCCATGCAGACCGCAGCACTTCCACTGACATCCTCAGCGCCTGGCCCCGCCCCCCGCTCGGCTCCGCCCCCTCCCGCACTTTGCATGTGCACACACATACATACATACATACATACATACATACATGCACATACACACACTCACTCACTCACACATACACTCACCTGTCCCCAGCCATGCAGACCGCAGCACTTCCACTGACATCCTCAGCACCTGGCCCCGCCCCCCGCTCGGCTCTGCCCCAGAACTCCGCCCCCCGCACACAACGGAATCCGACAAAGAATTCTGTTCTTTGTCATCCGTTGTACAGCGTTGAACAGCGCATCAGTCACATGCGTCAAGCGACGCATGTGACTGATACAAATCAACGGAAATGTGAACTTAGCCTAATTCTTTCTTCCCTAAGACATGTTATAACGATTTGTGTCAGTAATCATATTACAACTGTATCTCATCTGTACGTCTTATAACTAATGGCAACCAGGAAAACACAGCGAGATCAGCATGAGTGGCAACTTGGGGCCTTATTTTTCCCTACCAGGGAAACCGTTTCTTCTCTAGAGAATCTGAGACCTGGCATGTTAATGAAAATAACATGAATTCTTGTTAATCCCTTAATTACCCCAGAGATTTTTCCAATACTGTTTATGCATCTATGGGTTATATAGATTTATTTTTCTAGGAAAACCGTATCTTAGAAAGAGTATTGTATGAATATACATATAATTTATGTGCATTTATATTACATGTAACAAATATTGCAATATATTGTAATTATGGATAATAAGCATTAGCGGCATTTATTTCACAGTAATAAAATTGAACAGTCCTCATGTTGGGAAAAGATGAGTGTTACTGTTTCTACAGTCACACCGTAACAACATATAAATGAGATATTCTGAGAATTGTATGGAGCATTCTGGAGAACATCTGTTTGCTCACATTGCACTGCATACACAGCTTATCAAGTGAAAAGCTCCAGGTTGGGAGGGGCAGAACATCATCCCAGCCAGATGGGACCTGCATGGCACTTGAGGCCTTGCTTGGTGTAGTTAGGTAATACTAATAAACAGTATTAAGAAGCATCATTAACACACTCAAGTATTCTTTAGCTAATCTGTGTAGTCTCTCCATTTAAGAACTAATAGCTCCTTATTGTGGGTAGTGATCCATGAATGCAAAATGTACACATTATAAACAACACAAAGTATACGACGCATAAAGGGAGTCTGTCATCCCCAAATTAAAGCACTTGTAAATGTATATAGGGGACTTAGTGCCTATAAAAATGATACCTGTAGTATAGATTTTTGTGGTTTAGTTGCTAAAAAATGTATATATATATATATATATATATATAGATATATATATATATATATGTGTCAAAAATTAAGAGACCACTGCAAAATTGTCAGTTTTTCTGATTTTTGTCCTTATAAGTATATTTTTGAGTAAACTGTAAATTGTTTTTTTTATTCTGACAACATGTCTCCGAATTTCCAAATGATAAATTTTGTATTTATTTTCTGAAAATGAGAAATGTTCAAAATAGCAAAACAATGCATTGCCTTCAGACCTCAAATAATGCAAAGAAAACAAGTTCATATTAATTTAGAAACAGCAATACTAATAATGTTTTAACTCAGGAAGAGTTCAGAAATCAATATTTTGTGGTATAACCACGATTTTTAATCACAGCTTTCATGCTTTCCACCAGTCTTTCACAATGCTTTTGAGTGACATTATACCACGCCTGGTGCAAAAATGTAAGAAATTCTTCTTTGTTTGATGGCGTGTGACTATCCATCTTCCTCTTGATTACATTCCAATGGTTTTCAATGGGGGGTTCAGGTCTGGAGATTGGGCTAGCTCATCCACACATTGATTGACCTAGCTGTGTGGCATGGCTCATTGTCCTGCTGGAAAAACCATTCCTCAGAGTAGGAGAACATTGCCTGAGCAGAAGGAAGAAACTGTTTTTCCAGGATAACCTTGTATGTGGCTTGATTCATACGTCCTTTGCAAAGTTTAATCTGCCCAATTCCTGCCCAATTTCTAGAGCAGTGATGGCGAACCTATGTCACGCGTGCCACCAGGGACATGCTGAGCCCATTCTGGTGGCACGCGTGCTGTCGCCCGGTCCTGCAGTTTTGATCTGCTAGTGCAGTGGCGCCGGCAGATCAAATCTGTGTTGGCGCGGAGGAGACATTTCTCCTACGCTCTGACACTCCTCCTCTCCCAGGCTGCAGGTGTGTTGCTTAGGAGACGGAGGAGCGGCGCCGTCGCCGTCTGCTGGCCGCGTGGGAACTGAGGACCCAGCAGCGCGCAGCGGGGGAGCGTGTGCAGGTAAGTTGTGTGTTGCGCTTATTTTTTTTTTTTAGAACTCGTGTGCGGCTGTGCCAAGGTGGGGATGGGGGGGCAGCGCCAGCATGGGGTGGGGGGAACGCACATGGCAGCGTGGGGTGGGGGGAATGCACATGGCAGCGTGGGGTGGGGGTGAACGCACATGGCAGGGTGGGGGGGGAACGCACTTGGCAGTGTGGGGTGGCGGTGGGGGAACGCACATGCCAGCTTGGGGTGGGGGAGGGGGAACGCACATGCCAGCATGGGGTGGGGGAGGGGGAACGAACATGCCAGCATGGGGTGGGGGAGGGGAAACGCACATGCCAGCATGGGGTGGGGGAGGGGGAACGCACATGCCAGCTTGGGGTGGGGGAGGGGGAACGCACATGCCAGCATGGGGTGGGGACATGCATGCCAGGATGGGGGGGAAACATGCTTGCCAGCATTGGGGGGGGACATGCATGCCAGGATAGGGAACAATGCATGCCAGGATGGAGGAAACATGCATGTGAGGATGGAGGAAACAGGCATGTGAGGATGGAGGAAACATACATGTGAGGATGGAGGAAACATACATGCCAGGATGGAGGAAACATGCATGTGAGGATGGAGGAAACATGCATGCCAGGATGGAGGAAACATGCATGCCAGGATGGAGGAAACATGCATGTGAGGATGGAGGAAACATACATGCCAGGATGGAGGAAACATGCATGCCAGGATGGAGGAAACATGCATGCCAGGATGGAGGAAACATGCATGCCAGGATGGAGGAAACATGCATGTGAGGATGGAGGAAACATACATGCCAGGATGGAGGAAACATGCATGCCAGGATGGAGAAAACATGCATACCAGGATGGAGGAAACATGCATGCCAGGATGGGGAAAACATGCATGCCAGGATGGGGAAAACATGCATGCCAGGATGGAGGAAACATGCATGCCAGGATGGAGGAAACATGCATGCCAGGATGGGGGGGAAACATGCTTGCCAGCATTGGGGGGGGGGCATGCATGCCAGGATAGGGAACAATGCATGCCAGGATGGAGGAAACATGCATGTGAGGATGGAGGAAACAGGCATGTGAGGATGGAGGAAACATACATGTGAGGATGGAGGAAACATACATGCCAGGATGGAGGAAACATGCATGTGAGGATGGAGGAAACATGCATGCCAGGATGGAGGAAACATGCATGCCAGGATGGAGAAAACATGCATACCAGGATGGAGGAAACATGCATGTGAGGATGGAGGAAACATACATGCCAGGATGGAGGAAACATGCATGCCAGGATGGGGAA